>NW_028270147.1:46871482-47171482 GCF_037043375.1 Chiloscyllium plagiosum | reverse complement strand
GTCACGAGATCTGTTCGAAATCTGACTTGCTTGTTGCCACATAACACGATGGAGCATATCCTCAATAGGAAGTTGGGATTTGGTCTCCACAAGGACTATTTGGTAATCACTCCTACCTATGCTGTTATAGATAGTGCAAGCATATAGAGTAGATTGGTGAGGGTATGGTCAAATAGGTTTTTTATTGGTTCCCTCAGCATGCAGACCCATTCTGGCAGGTGTGTCTTTCAGGACTCAGCCAGCTTGTGTTTCCTTGCCCGTGTTTGTCCTCATGCAATGATATTTCTTGGAGTTCGAAGTTCACATCCCCTTCCCAACTGAATACACTGTGCTGTCACTTCTGCTAATTGCTTCTTCCTGGTGAATTAGAATATATCCATGGATGATGATAGTGGTGCCTGGGATATAGTCCTATTCTCAA
Source organism: Chiloscyllium plagiosum (assembly GCF_037043375.1). Classification (NCBI taxonomy): domain Eukaryota; kingdom Metazoa; phylum Chordata; class Chondrichthyes; order Orectolobiformes; family Hemiscylliidae; genus Chiloscyllium; species Chiloscyllium plagiosum. The sequence goes on along the minus strand of NW_028270147.1, from coordinate 47,171,061 downwards.
AATCATACCTTAGAGACAATGTCAGGCTTTTGTATGATTAATCTGTGGGACAGCCTGCCCAATTTTATTACAAGTCCCCAGATATTGTAAGGAGGATTTGCATTCGATGCTAGGTGGTTAGCTTAGTTTCATTCCTCTTCCACTTTGTCATGCATTGATCCAAGCAAGTGATTGCAGGCCATTTCAGGGGACAGCGAGGTCATCTGCATTGCTATAGTTGTAAAAAGGCCACACCAGGTAAGGAGAGGTGTAGCAAGCCAAAGAGATTTCTGGAGAAAATCCCAAGTTTTGGAAGCAATATGTCTGGCCTTGCTACTGATGGATCACATTTTTCCGTTTTAGAAAATATTTCATTGATTCTTCTTTCATATTAAAAGTTGATTTAATGTAACTTTTATGAGCAGTTTTCCTTCAAATACAGTTCGCACTCTTCAAAGTGTTGAAAGCCATCAAACTGGGTTCCAATGATTCTGCTTTGCCATCTCCTTGCAAAATGTATAACTTGCAAAAGATAATGCATTACATCATGCATGATAACTGGATGCCCAAAATATACAAGAAATTTAATCGACTGACAGTTACGCAAATCTCACAACATAAAAGCAGAAAGTAGGCTGTGTCACATCATGGTTTTGTTCAGTAATTCAGATTAATACATAATTTTAAAAGAAACTTTAAAGTTGGTATATGGCCACTAAAGGATAAAAGTAAAGTAATCTAATTAACTTGCAGGTAATGTCAAAGGAATGGTGTGTATATTGAATAACTGCTTTCTTTAGCTTTAAGTAATCTAACAAATTAGACCCTTTTTCTCGATAGTAAATTTAGAAACTATATTTATAGAGCTAGAGTATAAATGGAAAAAAATTATTGAAAAGCTAGTGAAACCAAAACCGAATGCATGCTCCAGGATACTACAGAAGTATAGATGCACCAGTTTCTATGTACAAAGTTGCACAGAAGGGGGATAAACAGCTAATGTTGTTCATATCTATAAAAAGAGAATAAAATAGGGATGGCACGGTGGCTCAATTGTTATCACTGTTGCCTCACAGCACCAGGGACCTGGGTTCAATTCTGGTCTCGGCGACTATCTGTGTGGAGTCTGTACGTTCTCTCCGTGTTTGTATGAGTTTCCTCTGGGTGCTCTGGTTTCCTCCCACAATCCAATGATGTGCAGGTGAGATGAATTGGCCATGCTAGGTTGCCCATTGTTTTCAGGCATGTGTAGGTTTTCGCATTAGTCTGAGGTAAATGTAGAGTAGTAGGGGAATGAGTCTAGTTGGGTTACTCTTCAGAGGGTCGGTGTGGACTTGGGCCGAAGGGCCTGTTTCTACACTGTAGGGATTCTATGATAACCCTGGAGCTATAGATCAAATTGTTTTAATTTTGTTGATTGGAAAGGTACTGGAATCTTACTAAAAGTGATAAAAGTATTTTGAGATTGAAAATGTAATTTAGTGAACTTTAAAAGGTTCAGTCATGCTTCACCAAACAGAGGACTTTTTGAAAGGGAAACAAGATGGATAAGACCTATGCAGCAGATATCATCATGTGCTTGGCTTTTGAAAAAGGCATTATAAAGGTATCATTGTAGGTTTATGACAATGGTTAGGGCATATGGAATCAGAAGATAAAAAGCGAAGTAAATGGTATGTTGTTTAAAATGAAGAAGAATGTTTTCTGACGATTGGTAACTATGCATGTTCACCCTCAATTCATTGATGCATGCAATATCTAGCAAATTTTTGAAAAATTAAGAGAAGTTCTACATTGTTTAACACATTATTTTTCTTAACCAATATGCTGTTTCATTAAAATTTTGTCATTAATTGGTATTTGTCACTCTTTGTTCAACTTTATTTGAGAGATATCACTGCTAATGCACATGCTCTTTGGTGTAAGCCAAATGCAGACAGTAAAGAAAATTGAGACTGGGGCAAAGGGTACATTTGATAAAAGTAGAATGCAATGTTCCAAGCAGATCAATGTTGAGATCACTACTGTTTGTAATTTAAATTACATGATTTGGACAGTGAAATAAGTGATAAAGATGGCAGATAATACTGAGGGTATTGCAAACCCCGAGGGAGGATGCTGCATTCTCCCAAGAAAGCATTAGAAAACTTGGAGACTTAAGCAATGAAGTAGCAAAATGAACTTTAGCCTTGATAAAAATGAGATGATGTAGGAAAGGCTGGAAACTGCATAAATTAGCAAACTAAATAGCATATGGTTCTGGAAATGTCGGTGAACAGATCATTAAAAGCAGCATCACAGGCTGGAAAGCAACAGATCACCAGGGTTATTCAAAAGTACTGAAGTTATCTTTAAATTTAAGTCAGGCACTATTTACATTGCACTTGAGTACCTCACACAGGTCTGGCTCATACTATTAAAATAATATCAAAACACAGGATCAAGTGCAAAATCTATTTTCAAGAATGATACAAAAACTGAGAAAAAACAGCTATTGGGAAAAATTGAGCAAGTTGGGACTGATTCTATTAGAAAAGAGAGAATTAGCGGAGATGTGTTGGAGTTCCTTACAATTCTGAATGTATTAGATATTATGCCTGTGCAAATGCCTCCAGTTGTGTGGTGAAACCAAAATTGCAGGATGTAAGTATACTAAAGTTATAAATAAACCTAGTACAAAATTAAGGAGGAACTTATTTACCAGAGTGTGGTGAGAATGTAGAACTGGTTGCTAATAGGAAGTTGTTGAACTAAGTTGTTTCGAGGCTTTCAAGAACGAAGTTAGATGTACACCGAGCAAAGAGATGCTGCAAGGCTGAGGTAAGGTCTTTGGAATAGGAGACAACTTGAGAAATATAACCATCATACAATGGGGTGAATAATCTGTACTCTATGCAATTTCACATCTAATAACGAAGAGAGAACAAATTTCCTCATGTTTGCAAGTATGTTGAAAAATTGTATATATTTTGTATAATTGATAGTTATACGGGACTTTGTGTACTATGGGACTTAGTTTTAATAGCTCTAATTTCTTTCATACTGCTTAGAGATAAGGAGGGTGGATGTTAAGCCTTCAAGGGGAGTGTAATAAAGTTGGAACACAAAGGAAAGAATGTAACTATAATTAGCATTATTTTTCCTAATTCATAGGGATAAACTATGGTGCAATATGCCTGGAACTCCTTATAATTATATTGAAGTCATTCTACAAAAACTTGATGGCACAAGAAAATTTATTAAGACTGTTAATATTGAACCACTTGAGTATCGAGGATTTGATGCTGCAGGTAGGATACTGAGAGTTTGCAAGGTGTGATGTTAACACCTAAAAGTGCAAGCAACTATTTCAAAACCATCACTTATGTCTGCCGCAAACACATGAATCTAGAACTGCAATGCCAATTTTATTGTAGAATAATCTGACTTGAGTAGGGAAAGATATTTCGATCTGAATTTGGTTCTGCTGAGTTTCTTTCCCTTCACTCATCCATTGTGATGTCACATTTAGAGGCATGAAATAGACATTTGCGCCATACTAGTCCATAACTACCATGGTGAGAAATGTACATAGTAGTAGTAGTAGTGGAGAGAGAGAGAGAGAGAGAGAGAGAGAGAGAGAATGAGATGTCAGAAAAATGGTGTCATTTGCACTAGTGAGTGGAAAAATGTGTTGACCTTCTTCCAACAGATTTGGACACTCTTCCAGATGGCAAAGATTATTTCAGTATGGGTGGCAATCTCAGACCAGGTTGGAGTGGTCTGGTCTCCACTACTTGCCCTGTGGAAGAAGAAATTCTACCATGTATACGGCTCCATCCAGCAGATGTTTGCAAGGCAGGATGCTGACTTGCCCCTGCCTACCATGTTTGAAGCAAATATTAGGAACCATGCAGGGCTGCTTCAGACTGACAGCACTTGCCTAGGTGCACGATGGCCTTTTAAAATATGGTGCCAGTGGCATCAGTCAGTTAATGTGACAAGTTCGGTAAGCATTGCAAGAAAACTCACGTGGCCTCACGGTGAGGATCATTCTAGCAAAGTTGATGTGACTTGCGTTTTGCCACAAAGAATGAATTTTCACTTTGGTTGGAAAGATATTTTTGGTTGCTTGTTGATAAATGGAGAGGTATGAATTGATTCTAAAGAAAATGGGAGCATATGAAAGACATACTATGTTGTTTGGGAGGAAAAGTAGCCTTTGTATATGGTTCTTATGTGGATCCAGTCTTGGAACTTAGTGAACCTTGCAATAATTTGGCCATCCTGGAAAACCATGTGTATTGTTGGTGGTGCATTGCCTGGATTTCCTCCCCCTCCTCATTTATTTCATTTTCTTCCATCGCCTCCTTGTCATCTTCTACCTCATTCTCCTTTGAATTGCCTGAAGCTGTACATTCTGCAGCTTGGTTCTCCTGCAGATCTCATTATTCAGTACTGTTATGACCATTTCTGGAGACTGCTACATTCTGAAGAGCACCTCCAGACATGTCCAGGCATCTGCAGCACATCTGACACATCAATGACATGCTTGAGAAAGGGACACATCTCTTGGATTTCTGAGTAATGTCGTCAATCACATTTTAAAAGGGTATCCCTGATGTCCAAGATTTCAGCCAGTTAAACTAGTTTCAGATCTTAAAATGTTTCAGAAGGTAAACTGCTGCAGATTGAAAGCATCATAGTAGCTGCCTGGGTCCAACTGATAGTGGGACTTGTTTCAGCAGACAAGCACTTGAAACAACACTGAGCCTGCTAAGAGATGAGTGTTTCAACATTGGAGAAACTTTATCCACTGCCATGTAAACCTAATGCCTGTGCATTGTATCTGTCCTCTAATTCTCTCTCTCTCTCTCTCTATGTATAACAGGTTATTGGTATTCTCAGCTGCAGCTGCTTGCAGTCACTTAGGCTTGACTATAAGACTATCAAAGCAACAGTACCTTTTAAAGCTTTTAAAGTAATTAGGAATGGGCAATAAATACAGGCCTTCCAAAGACACTTTAAAAACATTTCATTAGTACACATGCTAATCTGATAGGAGAAAGTGAGGACTGCAGATGCTGGAGATCAGAATCAAAAAGTATGGTGCTGGAAAAGCACAGCAGGTCAGGCAGCATCTGAGGAGTAGGAGAGTTGATGTTACAAGTATAATTTCTTCATCAGGAATTTGATGAACATTCCTGAAGAAGAGCTTATGCTCAAAATGTCGACTCCTGCTCTTCGCATGCTGCCTGACCGGCTGTGCTATTCCAGCACTACACTTTTTGACTGCTAATCTGATAGTCAGACCTCCAAGCTACTGAGGTGTGGGTGACATCTTCAAAATGTTGAAGGAATCTATATGGTTTAGCTTCTTAAGTCATTCCAAACAAACACTTTCCCACAAGAAATGAGCTGAGCATATTAAATATTTGTGATTTTTTTTCGCTTATGGTTTCAGCATTCTCAATTGCTACTGCATCCTTGCCTTGTTTCACTGGTTATTTTCAGAGAGTCCAAGAAACCCTTGGATCTGAAATTCAAGTTGAAAATTCATGTCATTCTAATTGCTCATTATGTCATAATGGCTCAATCTACCTTTTCTAAGTGGTTGCTTGCTCACAGACTAACACATGACAGTGTGGAAGACAGCAGGATAAAGCTGCTTTCCTGATAAGCTGCCAGTTAAAATGAGCCACCCAGTCTCAAAGCTGTATGCACATACCCTTTACTATCCAGCTGCATAAGTCAGTGTTGTATAATAACGATTATAAAGCAACATTAAAAGTGGACATTTTGCTTGCTTTATATTGGTTTCAAGAACTTTTAAGAAAGTAGTTATTTACCCATTGAGGTAAATTAAGGGATTCTCCTAGCAATGTAATATAATGGCCTGCTGTAAGGAAGATCTCTATTTGCACAATTATCTTTGGTTGTGTTTATTAAGCCACAATACCAAAGGGAGCACTTTTCAAATGTTTATGTACACTTTCAGTGCCAGTTGCTTGTAATAAGATGGTTCAAGTTAGCCATTCTTCAGCCTGTTATTGCTCAAATACTAATTCTTGTATCTAGTCTACTTATCATTTATCAACTGCCTTCTCTGGAGAACAGGCTTCTGAAAATTCAATAAACTGTGATTATGAATAATCAGCACGGTTCATTAAGTGAAATTCCCAACATCCAATGGACACAGATTTGAGTTGATTATGTAATATTCATTTTAGGACACATTGCCTGGTAAAATACTATTTATAAGCAAAACAGTAATTTGAAAATATTTAAAGAGAAAATAGTTACCTATTGTGTGACCTGAGCCCATATTCCTTACCATTCACTACCAGCTGAGTTAAATATTTACACCATGAGTCTTCATACAAAGGAACTAATAAAATATAAACAGTTCATGTTTAAGGCTATGGTTATGTAAAGCAAGCTGTGAGTGCCTGAGCAATGTAATTTACAAGAATGGCATGTAAACAAACTCTGAAGTCCCAATTCTGAACTCTCACCACTGATTAATATGAAATTCTTCCTGTCGATGGCAAGGGTGACAATGTTCTTTATCTTGTTCTTTTTGTCCAAGCTGCCTAACCTCTACTTTAGCTGTAGGGTGATTCAGTTATTGAGCAATATTTAGTCTCTGATCTCAGTACAGAGTATTGATTGGTGGGTGCTGAAAAACCATCCCCATATCTCAATCCTGACACCCACCACCCCCTTCTCTGAGCTCCTTACAACACCCCTCCTAACATCACCCACCAACATTATGTCCCTCCTCTATCTGAAATTTCAAGTGGCTCTGGTACTAGCAACAGCCACAGCATCTGGATAGGCTGGAAACTCTTGGTAGGTGCAACCTTGAGGACTTTAATTCCAGGGGAAAGTTAATTCCTTGCTTCTTCAGAGGCACAACACTTAAAGTCACTCATGGGATGTGTACTTCAGTGCATGGCCAGCATTTGTGGCCCATCCCTAGTTGCCCTTGAGAAGGTGGTTGTGAGCTGCTGCCTTGAACTGATGCAATCCACCTGCCATAGATATACCTACAATGCCATTCAGGAGGGAATTCCAGAATTTTGACTCTTATTCCTTCTTCTTTAGTGCCACTATTTTGAAGTTAGGATGGTGAGTGGTCAGTGATGTGCAATCAATGACTTAAAAGCCCTGATACATTAAAGCTGCTTTTAACAGTAGTGGAGAGGATATTTGGTGAACAAAACAGGAAGTCCAGTTTTTTTTTCTTTCTGTTGTTTTGCCATTTTGCTTTCAAGCATATTTCCTAACCAAAAGCCTGCCATAAAGAAACTTGATTATTGTTGCATTGAAGATGTAAGGAGAAGGGAGGGAACATGTACCTTGATTGTGAAGAGTAGTCACTAATCCCTACGTAAGGGGGAGTCATGGACTTTGAGGAAGCATTCATACTATCTTTTCCACAAGCAGTAAAAACACGTTTTTCACAAAGCTGTGCTTTCCCATTAGCTGCCATGGCTTAAGAAACCTAGTGAATCAGAATTAATTTGAAATCTAGATTTAATATAAGGTATAGTCTCATTACCATCTTTAAATGGCCATCATTACTCTTGAGTGAACTGATCATCAACCGTACTATCTCTCCTCATCCCATCCCTCATTTCAACTTTATTAAAAGAAAATGGGCATGTTGGAGTAAAGTAAAATTTTAAACATCCCACCCAAAACAAGAAGTCATTTTTTTGAGATAAAATTACACACATGCTTTGGATGATCTATGTTATGATTTCCTTTGCACTTAGCTTGAGTCCCAGGTTCCTATTTTCCCATATGTCCAGACTCCAAGGGCGGGTGTTTAGTGTTAGGAATGGAATTCAACAAATGCACAATTTCACATCAGTCTGCATGCTGTTTCCTCAACTCCTTTCTGTCTCTAAGTCATTTTCCATGAGATGGATTTAAGGGTGAAGTTATAGCGTAGCTACCAGCCTACATTCAGTGGGTAGCCAAGTGTCCCAATTAATGGTCTCTTAACCCCTGGGATTTCTGAGTGACCATGCAACAGTGAAGTTTACTAGCCAGCAACTGACACATACACAGATCTGGACAGGGTTTAGAAGCCCTATTTGTCTTGCTGAATCTAGCAGTAGACATAGGCTGCCCTTTGAGGAGGGGATCTGAAATAACTGCACAAAGGTCAGTATTCTGTCATCAAGTCACCCTTTATTTACATGTGCATAGTACACTGACTGTGACCAGCCAGCTCAGAGTCAGAATCTCCTGTTTATGTCTGTCAGCCAGGGCTCCCCAATTGGCCCAGGTTCTCATAAAGGATCTCATACTCAATAAGATCCACCTGATCCAATGACTACATACACGCCTCTCCCCAATCCAGTGATGTAGGCCTGTCTTGCTCTGGTAGCTTCTTCTCGGCTGTTTTAATCCAGATATGGTTTCTTGATTGGACTATTACCCATCTCTTGTGTTCAGAGCATCTCGGGAGTTTCCTCCTCTTCTCGTGGTAATGGTATCGAGGCTGCATCCATCTGACTCTGAGGTTTCCTCAACTCAATACGGATGGGAAGAACTCACTGTTTCTGACAGGCTTTTCTGGCTGTTCTGAGGGGCCAGCTCTTTTGAGCCTGCTCCTTTTGCAAGGTAGTGGCTTTCAGGTGATCCACTTGCTTGTTCAGGACTGCCTCATCCATGCAAACTTTGTATGTCATGGCCCTGACCTCGCATTGACCTTGCCTCATACCTATGCAGGGCCATTTCCTTGGTTCCTGCACCAAACGTCTTCCCATGAAGTAAACTGTCTCTCTCACTTGGAGAAAGCATGTGGCTGGCATAGCCATTCTGGCTATCATACACACACATTGATTTGCACAACCCTGAATGAGATGCTGAGAGACCTTTTTTTAGCATTGGACAAGTAATGGAGTCCAGGGTTTACCCAGCCATTCCCACAAATGTGGGGGCACTGCTCACAGCAATTTTTGTCCTTGTTGGCATTCTGGGCACTGTCTCACCAATGCAACTATATCCAATCCTGAAAAGTATGTGGGTATTTAATTAGGGCTTCACTCAGCCAGCCGTTTTCTAATCAAAAAAGTTGAACCAATCAAGGTGAATCTTTCTCCACTAATTCATGAGCCTGAACCTCTTACTACAATCAATGACAAACATCAACTATTTCTTATAAGACCCCAAAACCAACATCATACGGTGTACATTCTCAATCTGACCAAGGCCTTGTGCAAACATAAGGGTTAGAATCCAGAGTGAATCTTGTTAAAAACTGATTCTGCATCCACTGATACAGCTGCGCCAGTATTGACCTCCCATGAAAACTGGGTGACCATTTAACCAGTCATTAATTTTAATTGGTTCTGATTTGGAGGTTTCCAAGCAATTTAGCTATTCCATCCCAAATGTGGTGGACTTTCCAGAGCGTGCACTCCCCTAGATACCGGCTATGAGTTCTCTTACTCAAGTCAGGCCTTATAGGACTCCTTTGCTGTCTCAAGTCCACATTCTGACAGCAACTGTAATGGCTAGTTGGCCCAGATCCTGAAGAACTTTTAAGCCATTTGGCCGAGGCTCGGCTTTGGTGTGGGGTTTTGATGTGGGCTAACCTAGGGTCCCTCTGCTCAGGATATGCCCTGCATGAGGCTCTGTGATTGCCTACTCTCAAGTGGTGTTCCCCAAGCTCAGTCAGACAGGTGAGGGTGTCCACTTCCATTAGGATGCCCTGTGGCTCCCATGTTCCACTTGCCACATTTTCTAATGACAAAGCCAATTGTAGTGCCTATTCAAAGTCCAATTGGGCTTCAGCTCGTAGGTGCATGGTAATGTCATTAATCCCACATACCAAACGATGTCTCAGCATTTATTCAGGATTAACCCAAAATCATCTGCCTCTGCCAGTTGTCCTTACCTTTTCAAAAATCCTAATACTGATTTCCCTAGTTCTTGAATAACAAATAAAACCAATAGCTTCTCAGAAGTAGACGAGCTTTGGAGTCGTAATATTCCTTAACCAAATCAGTCAACTCTTGGAAGACTTTAATGTCTGGTGCCTCTGGCAAAGTTAGACCCTAATAACCAAAAATGTTGCAGGTATGCAAGCAGTCAAAACCATTTCTCATTGCTTTTCATCTGCCCCAATGTCATTTTCCTGTAAATAAAATCACATTCTTTCCATACACTGGGCCCAGTCTTCATCGGCTGGATCGATCAAGTCAAGCTTCCCAAATAAAAGCATGATGCCAGAAATGCTTACCCAACTCAAAGACGACTTGTAAGCGAATGTTCTTCAGGTGTGTATTGTCAAGCTGAAAGCCCTCTGAATAGAACAAGAATTTTGAGAGCCCTCATGTCATCCTTAATTGTAGTCTCTTTGTCCTCTATCCATAGATTCACTGTTCAAGGGAAAATCTCATTGAATGATATTTTCCACAGAGTTAACATTGTGAATCACATTTGAGCTTGACTGTAGAGTTATAAAATATGCAGGGAAGTTCCTGCCCCAGATGTATTTTGTGTTTTTAATGCATCAGTGCTAAATATTTGACAGCAGTGTAGAAATATTTTCATCCATTAATATAAAAATGATATAAAAGAATAGGCATTTGCACAAAATAGACAAATCATTATTTAACATTAATTCTTTTAAGTTGTTTCAAAATTCAAGCAGGAAATAATTTGCGAAGTTGTAGCACTATTGCTCTACTGATACTAGATGGCTGCTTTTCTGGGTACATATTCTTCAAGGGATAGTCAAGCACAATATACAATAAATGCAGTCTTTTATGGGAAGAGAATAGCACTGAGAATTCACAGTTCTTCATTCGCTTAAGAACAGATTTTGAGCACAGATACAGGGATTTGTTTTTCTAATTGGACGAGGGAGATCCAGTAGATGTAGTGTACCGGGACTTTTGGAAAGCTTTTGATAAAGTCCCACACAGGAGAATAGTGAGTAAAATTAGGGCGCATGGTATTGGGGGCAAAGTGCTAGATTGGATTGAAAATTGGTTGGCTAATAGGAAACAAAGGGTAGTGATAAACGGCTCCATTTCGGAATGGCAGGCAGTGACCAGTGGGGTACCGCAGGGATCCGTGCTGGGACCGCAGCTTTTTCCAATATATGTTAATGATATAGAAGATGGTATCAGCAATAACATTAGCAAATTTGCTGATGATACAAAGCTGGGTGGCAGGGTGAAATGTGAGGAGGATGTTAGGAGATTACAGGGTGACCTGGACAAGTTAGGTGAGTGGGCAGATGCATGGCAGATGCAGTTTAATGTGGATAAATGTATGGTTATCCACTTTGGTGGCAAGAACAGGAAGGCAGACTACTACCTCAATGGAATCAATTTATGTAAAGGGGCAGTACAGAGAGATCTGGGTGTTCTTGTACACCAGTCAATGAAGGCAAGCATGCAGGTACAGCAGGTAGTGAAGAAGGCTAATAGCATGCTGGCCTTCATAACAAGGGGAATTGAGTATAGAAGCAAAGAGGTGCTTCTGCAGCTGTACAGGGCCCTGGTGAGACCACACCTAGAGTACTGTGTGCAGTTCTGGTCTCCAAATTTGAGATAAGACATTCTGGCTATTGAGGGAGTGCAGCGTAGATTCACGAGGTCAATTCCTGGAATGGCAGGATTACCTTACACTGAAAGACTGGAGCGACTGGGGCCTGTATACCCTTGAGTTTCGAAGACTGAGAGGGGATCTGATTGTGACGTATAAGATTATGAAAGGATTGGACACTCTGGCAGTAGGAAACATATTTCCACTGATGGGTGAGTGCCGAACCAGAGGACACAGCTTAAAAATACGGGGTAGACCATTTAGGACAGAGCTCAGGAGAAACTTCTTCACCCAGAGAGTGGTGGCTGTGTGGAATGCTCTGCCCCAGAGGGCAGTGGAGGCCCAGTCTCTGGATTCATTTAAGAAAGAGTTGGATAGAGCTCTCAAAGATAGTGGAATCAAGGGTTATGGAGATAGGGCAGGAACAGGATACTGATTAGGAATGATCAGCCATGATTATATTGAATGGCGGTGCAGGCTCGAAGGGCTGAATGGCCTACTCCTGCACCTATTGTCTAATTTGGGGGATGTAGGCTTTGCTGGCTTGGCCAGCATCTGTTGCCCTTTCTTAATCACCCTTGAGAAGGTGCTGGTGAGCTCTCTTCTTGAGTCTCTGAAGTGCAGTCACAGGAAACAGTGACATATTTCCAAGTACAGATGGTAAGTAGTTTGGAGGGGAACTTGCAAGAGGTTTTTTTAACATGTCTGTGCTGTCCTTGCCATTCTATGTGGTTTTGGGTTTTGAAGGTGCTATCGATGGAGTCTTGGTGAATTTCTGTAGTGCATTTTGAAGATGGTATGTACTGTTACAACTTTGTGATGGTTATGGAGACAGTGCATGTTTAAGCGTATGGCAACAATCAAGCTGGCTGCCTTGTCCTAGGTGGTGTCAAGCTTCTTGATTATGGTTGGAGCCACATTAATCCAGTCAAGTAGAGAATATCCCAACACACTTCTGACTTGTGGCTTCTAGGTGGTGGACAGCCCTTGGGGAGTCGAGGGTTATAGAATTACTGCTGCAGGATTCCCAGCATCTAGTACCAGTAGTATTTATATGGCTAGTTTACTTGAGTTGCTTGTCAGTAGTAACACCTAGGTTAGAGTGGCGCTGGAAAAGTACAGAAGGTCAGGCAGCATCTGAGGAGCAGGAAATCGATGTTTCAGGCAAAAGCCCTTCATCAGGAGAGCTTTAGCCCAAAACGTTGATTTTCCTGCTTCTCAGATGCTGCCTGACCTGCTGTGCTTTTCCAGCATCACTCTTACCTTGACTCTAATCTCCAGCATCTGCAGTACCCACTTCTGCCTAATAGTAACACTTAAGATGTTGATAGTGGGCAATTCAGTTACGGTAATGCCATTGAATGTCAAGGGACAATGGTTAGATTTTCTCTTGTTGAAGATGGTAATTGCTTAGCACTTGTAGCAAGTAACCTTCATGTCATACTTGTCAGCCCAAGCCTGGATGTCATCTAGGTCTTCTTGCATTGGGACATGACTGCTTCAGTACCTGAGGAATTGCGAATGGTGCTGAAAATTGTGCAATCATCAGCAAACATCCAAACTTCCCTTTGATTGGATGGTCATGTAGGCAGCCGATGATGGTTGGACCTAGGACTCTAACCTGAAACTACCCTGAAACTGAAAATGTTCTGGAGATGAATGATCATCAGCAAACACAACTGACTTCCTTTTGTTTTTACTAGATATGACTTTAATCAGTGTAGCTTTTTTTTCTCCTGATTCCCATTGACTCTAATCTTACTAGGGTTCTTGATTCCATACCGTTAATGTAGCCTTGATGTCAAGGGCTGTCACTCTTTCCTCCCCTTTGGAGTTCAGGATTACTGCAGATTTGCCACCAAATTGATGTTCTAAGCACACGTCACTTAAAGTTTGATTCAAGGAAGATGAAGATGAGGCTAGGCTTTTTATTCTCTCTCTCTTTTGATTAGATAAGGACAATTATGAATACACAACAAAGATTTTTCTTTCTCTGTTTTACTACATACGTATTGCACATACGTATGGCTGTGTTACGTAAGCTTTCTAGGAATACTTGACTTGATATCTTGAAACAGTGTCACAATGGATCAAGTGTACATTTTATCTTAATTTATCAATGGGACATGAAAAGGACAGAAATCTAATTAAAATAGGTCCTTTCATAATCTTTGCTTCTCTGCTCAAGTGGCACTGTATTTGCCACTCAAAGTCTGGAGTTTCGAGTTTAATGTACTCATCCTATTTTGGGGCTATTGTAAACAAGGAAGAAAATCAAAATCACTCTGTAGTAAAATTGATTTCCATTCTTATTTTGAAATTTATCTTTTTAGCAATCAACGACCAACATGGCTGCAATAATCATCTATGCATGAACAATGGAAAGTGTGTTGTGGAACCGGAGAGTACTCTAGGATACGTTTGTATTTGCTTCTCAGGATATTCTGGAGAGAACTGTCAACATTTCATTCGTAAGTATTTCACTTGAAGTTTTCAATGTAATTTCTTTTTCAATGCAAATAATGGAAAAAAAAGCTTAGCTTACTGTGTTCATATTGAGTTCTTGATATTACTTATTCTTTGCATTTTGGTGAAGGGAAGTAATTTCTAAATTAGCATTTTTGTTTCTCTCTGCAGACACCAATTCTCCTCCATCTTCATTTCTAACTTCTGGATGTATTGTAGTACTGTTTCTCCTCATTGTTATAGGTTTCCTTATCTACTTGCATTTTTTCAGGGGAAGGTAAAAAAAATTCTTTTATTCTTTTAAAGCCATTTCTCAGGAAGCATGAACTATGAAATTATTACTTTAAACTTTCTCTTCAACATTTTAGGAAGCGTGATACCACAGAAAAACCAACAAGGAATCGAAAGCCACGTTCAAAGGCATTGCCCAAAGGTCCTAAGCCCAAATCTTCACAGCCTTCAGATTCCAGTTACGATGATACTGAATTTCCTACAGAAAATGTACAGAAACAATTACATTAACTACCTGTTAAGTACATTGGTAAAATTAACAAAATGTAAGGGCACTTGTTTTTTTCATAATCTTGCAAGAACTTTCTTCAGGTGAATATAAAGTGAAATGCCAAGACCTTTGCAATAGGTTTCATTTGAGTATATTAGTGAGTAAGAAAAGTACAGCTAAGCACTGAGCACAAACGTTATCAATAAATATGGTCATAGATATCTGTTCAATGAGCCATGAATGTAATCACCAATATTAACAGAATACCTGACTACATTCACGAATACTGCTTTATTCACATCATACTTTCAATATTCATCTTCGATCAGACTCTGTCTTTTTACTAATCTACCTGAAGTATGATACTGATAGAGTACTTTAAGATGCATTAGTTACTAATTGTTAGAAAAGCATGCAATCAAACTATATTTCACTTCAAGAATTACATTCTGCTCCAAAATCTCTGCAAGTTCTTTACATCGCTTCAAATATTCTGTCGTCTTCCTAATTTTCGATAGGGGCTCCGGTTTCCTCCCACAATCCAAAGATGTGCAGGTTAGGTGAATTGGCCATGCTAAATTGTCCATAGTGTTAGGTGCAGGGGTAAATGTAGGGGAATGGGTCTGGGTGGGTTGCTCTTCAGCAGGTTGATGTGGACTTGTTGGGCTAAAGGGGCCTGCTTCCACACTGTAGGGAACCTAATCTAATCTAATCTAATCCTATACAAAAAACATCCTTTTTCTTGCAGTTTTCGCTGCAAAGACGAGTAAAATGCCTTCAGTTACTTGGATACGTTCCACTTTTATGGAACCAGGGAACATTCTAATTTAGACATGAAGAAAATGAGGCGCTAATCTGAGAGCCAACAGTGTGAACTGTAGTTAGGTACAGAGATGTGTCAAAGGTGGACAATGTAAAATCATGGGTCAGAATAAACACAGTTAGGAGAAACCTGGATAATTTATTTAAGTAAGCATCAGGAGTAGAAAACATTTTTTAAAATCTCAAATTGCTGAATATTGCAATAACTATAACTTTTAAATATTTCCAGGAAGGAAGCAGCTCTACACGTGGAATACGAAAGGTAATGCATTGTGAAAGCTACAAAATATTCCAGTATTTAAGGAATTGGAGCTACAGTAAATGTCAAATGCATCTCAGTCTGAGTAAACAGGCCTAAGCTTGGCAATTTCTCTATAAGCACAACATACTTTAATGTATAATTGTTATGCAATTAGTCACTCTGAGATCTGGAGATAAGTGAACATTTACTTCCTTTCAGAAAGTCTCACTCCATCACATGCATACATTTTCTCTCAAATGAACATTGGCAGGAAAGAACAAAAATAATGTTTTATATTTCAGCCAGTAAAGTTTGGCAATCTTTTTTTTTAAACATCAAAAAAAAATTTATGAAGTATTGGGATTCGCCAAAAATATAATTTTCTAAAACCTATTTCATAGAAAATTAAAGATTATTCTCTAATCAGCCATTCATTAATTTAAGACTTGTATTTAGACAATGCATGACGGTTTCCATTTGGAAATCAGGCATATACTGACCATTCTGTTTATAAACAACTCATCAAAGTTAGTTAGTAAAATCATTTGCAACAGTTAATCTGCAAGATAATTGAGGACACTATTCGGAGAATCAATAGCCAATGGACTGAAAACAACCAGAGTATCTCTCATTCATTATTACAATATATATTGTGGAATATATTGCATCATGGCACATATTCTGGGATATCTCAGAATGAACTAATAACACACAGGTTTTGTGCGCGATGCAGTTCACTTCTGCAGGAAATGCTAACCCTATCCGAGATATGATCTGCACAACTCTTGCAACAGATGTGATCTGTGCTGTAGCATGTTTAAACACATTTTGGATAGATTTATACTGCAAAGTTCAGCTGTGCCTGGACCTAGTAGATTATCTTTGTGGAGAAAGTGAGGTCTGCAGATGCTGGAGATCAGAGCTGAAAATGTGTTGCTGGAGAAGCGCAGCAGGTCAGGCAGCATCCAGGGAACAGGAGAATCGACGTTTCGGGCATAAGCCTTCCTGAAGAAGGGCTTATGCCCGAAACGTCGATTCTCCTGTTCCCTGGATGCTGCCTGACCTGCTGCGCTTCTCCAGCAACACATTTTCAGCCCTAGTAGATTATCACCAATTATTCATCTAAAGTATCCAGAAGGTTTGGAAATGGGCAAGGAATACCTATTCTTACTACTTTGCGTATTGCAAATATATGCACCAAAAAATGCCTGGAGAGATTTTGAGCCAACAATATATCTTCAAAGTTTGTGTGAAGATTTGTAGCTCGGGTGCTCATTGCTGTGGTTCTGTTCGCCGAGCTGGAAGTTTTTGTTGCAAACGTTTCGTCCCCTGGCTAGGTGACATCATCAGTGCTTGGGAGCCTCCTGCGAAGCACTTCTTTGATGTTTCCTCCGGTGTTTATAGTGGTCTGTCCCTGCTGCTTCCGGTTGTCAGTTTCAGCTGTCCGCTGTAGTGGTTGGTATATTGGGTCCAGGTCGATGTGTTTGTTGATGGAGTTTGTGGATGAATGCCATGCCTCTAGGAATTCCCTGGCTGTTCTCTGTCTGGCTTGCCCTATGATAGTGGTGTTGTCCCAGTCAAATTCATGTTGCTTGTTGTCTGCGCGTGTGGCTACTAAGGATAGCTGGTCGTGTCGTTTCGTGGCTAGCTGATGTTCATGTATGCGGATTGTTAGCTGTCTTCCTGTTTGTCCTATATAGTGTTTTGTGCAGTCCTTGCATGGTATTTTGTACACTACATTAGTTTTGCTCATGTTGGGTATCGGGTCCTTCGTTCTGGTGAGTTGTTGTCTGAGCGTGGCTGTTGGTTTGTGTGCCGTTATGAGTCCTAGGGGTCACAGTAGTCTGGCTGTCAGTTCCGAGATGCTCCTGATGTATGGTAGTGTGGCTAGTCCTTTTGGTTGTGGTATGTACTCGTTCCGTGGTCTTTCTCTTAGGTGTGATGGTACAGAGAACACCGAACGGAGAATTCACTACAAGGGTATACAGGAAAGCCACACACACAGACCAAGTCCTAAACTATGAAAGTAACCACCCCAACACACACAAATGAAGCTGCACCAGGACACTATTCAAAAGGGCCACAACACATTGCAGTACACCAGAACTGCAAAAAGAAGAAGAGGAACACCTATACAAGGTATTCGCCAAAAACGGATACCCGCGCAACTTCATCAACAGATGCCTAAGAGAAAGACCACGGAACGAGGACATACCACAACCAAAAGGATTAGCCACACTACCATACATCAGGAGCATCTCGGAACTGACAGCCAGACTACTGCGACCCCTAGGACTCATAACGGCACACAAACCAACAGCCACGCTCAGACAACAACTCACCAGAACGAAGGACCCGATACCCAACATGAGCAAAACTAATGTAGTGTACAAAATACTATGCAAGGACTGCACAAAACACTATATAGGACAAACAGGAAGACAGCTAACAATCCGCATACATGAACATCAACTAGCCACGAAACGACACGACCAGCTATCCTTAGTAGCCACACACGCAGACAATAAGCAACATGAATTTGACTGGGACAACACCACTATCATAGGGCAAGCCAGACAGAGAACAGCCAGGGAATTCCTAGAGGCATGGCATTCATCCACAAACTCCATCAACAAACACATCGACCTGGACCCAATATACCAACCACTACAGCGGACAGCTGAAACTGACAACCGGAAGCGGCAGGGACAGACCACTATAAACACCGGAGGAAACATCAAAGAAGTGCTTCGCAGGAGGCTCCCAAGCACTGATGATGTCACCTAGCCAGGGGACGAAACGTTTGCAACAAAAACTTCCAGCTCGGCGAACAGAACCACAGCAACAATATATCTCTAAACATGCCAGATATCTTAGTTCCAAACAGCCTCTTTTAAAATCGACAGGCAGTACTCCCTAGGTGACTTTTTTTTCAACAGAATTTGGTTAAGGACCTAATTTTTACCATTACGCAATGAAACTGAGGTCTACAAATGCCATACAGTTGCCGTTTTCTTTGCCAGAATTTATCAGTTGTAAAGTGCATTTTTGCACCTGTGGACCTGATTGTGAAGTCACTATGTACAAGGCTTCGTGACCTGCATAAACCTTAGAAAATCCTTTAAACAAAACCTTTTTCAAATCCTACATCATGCTCCAGTGCAATTTGTAGGAGTATGTTAAAATCTTGGAAACTTTTTGTTAATTTATATAGATAAATTGAATAAGTTCTGAGACCAGGACATTTAATTCAATAACATGCAAATAGTGGCTTTTCCAGAAGAGGGCAAAATGTGTTTTGTTACCTTAGTTGGCCAACTTCTGCAAGGTGAGGTTTACTGTTTTTGACCTCTAGAAAGGTTACTGTAGTTGAGCAGCCAGTGAAGAAATAGATGAGCATAGAATTAGGGTTTATGTTAACCCTATTATATTTAGCTTGTAAACTCTACTTTGTATGCTAATAAAGTTAAAGCACACAAAATTAGGGACAGTGCTCTGACATAGATAGCAAAATGGTTGGCAGACAAGAAATGGTCAGAATTAGCAGCTCATTTACTGAATTGTACCAAGTGACTAGTGGGAATATGCAGGACTCAGTGCTTGGTCCCCAACATTTCACATATATATAAGAATGATTTAGCTGAAAGAAGTAAATGAAATATCTACAGATTAGCAGACAACATAAAGCTGAGAAGCAGGGTGAACTATGAGCAGGATGTGGAGATTCGTCATTATATTTGGACAAATTGAGTGAGTGGGTAAATGCATGGCAGATGAAGTGTGATGTGGATAAATGTGAGGTTATCCCCTTTGGTAGCAATATCAGGAAGGCCAATTATTTGAATGGAGTGTTGGTTTCCTTACTGGACTAGACTGGGTAAACTTGAGAAACATTTCCCCGATGACTGGGGAGACCAGAACCAGGCATTACAATCTAAGGGTACAGGGTAGGCAATTTTGGAAGGTGATGCAGCAATCTCCACCCAGAGTAGTGAGCCTGTGGAATTCTCTGCTGCAGAAAATATTTGAGATCAAAACATTGAATATTTTCAAGAAGGAGTTAATTATAGTTCTTTAGGGCAAATGAGATCAAAGGTTATAGGGAGCATATTGAACTGGATGATCAGCCATGATCATATTGAGCTGTGGAGTAAATGCAAAGGACTGGATGTCCTCTCTTGCTCCTATTTTATTTCTCAGACTGATGGCAGTCTATTCGAGATATCTGGAGGTGGGAGGGTTAAAAATTCTGACGTATTCACACCAAACACTTGACCTTATCAAAAAAGCCTTGTTTTCTTTTCTCCATTACCATAAAAACATATCTGACTAATGCACCACAAATGTTGCGATGTATCCATGAAATGGGTATGTCTGTCATCTGCATTCACATTCATAGGTTTCCCTGACCTGGTTTAACCTACAAGCCAATGCAGCAGAGTATGTCCACCATCATGCAAAAGTGACCAAGTTTGCTGAGGAGGAGGCAAGAAAGCCTTCAAGATTTAGACAGTTTGAGCAGGCAAACACATGGTATATGCAGAACAATATGGTTAAATATGAAGTTGTACACTTAGTTGTGAAAGGCAGAAAAGAAGAGTGTTATTTAAATGGCAATGTACTGGAAGTGTAAGTATACAAAAATATCTGGGTGTCTTTTGTACAACAGTTAATGAAAATAGAAGGCAGGTGCAGCAAACAATTAGGAAGGTAAATAATTTATTGGTGTTCAATGCAAGAGAATTTGAGTTCAAAAATAACGATGGAGTTATACAGGGTCTTGGTGAGACCACACCCAAAGTATTGCACTCAGTTTTGGCTCCCTATCTATCATGGAGGGAGTGCAGCAGAGGTTCACTAGGCTGATATTGGGAATGGCAGAATGAGCTGTGAGGAGAGATTGGTTTGACTGGGCATGTATTTGACAGTTTAGAATATGCAAGAGGGGATCTTACTGAAACATATGAAATTTTACCAGGCTAGACAGATTAGATGCAGGGAGGATATTTTGCTGATTTAGGGTGTCTAGAATCATGTGACACAATGCCGAGAAACAGGATAGACTATTTAGGACTAAGATGAGAAACAATTTTTCTAGATTCAAAGGATAGTGAACTTGTAGAAGTCACTACCATAGAAGGCTGTCGAGGTCAACCCACTGATTCTAGTCAAGAAAGAGATAGAAAATTTCTAGATTTTAAGAGCATCAGTGGAATGCAGAGAAACCAGGAACATGGCACTGAGATAAAGGATCAGCCTATAGAATGGCAGAGCAGAATTGAAGGGCCAAATGGCCTACTAATGCTCCTAGTTTCTGTATCTCAGCTTGGAGCTATAGCTGAGAACTGGGCATCCATCTAATAGAATTACTGTGTCCACACTCAGAGGTGCTACTTCATCTGCTGAATACCACACTCATGATGATCCTATAAAACACATGTATTGATTAAGTTGAAATTTTGCTTTGTAAAATTTAATTTGCCTGATGCATTCTGCACGAGTGACCCTCCGGATGCTTTTCAGGGTTTCAGCCTGTATTTTCTAAGCATGATTTACGTCATGCATTTGGAGCATAAAGCTTAGAATTCATGGAAAAGGACATAATTCTGCTGGTAATACTGACATAGACACCTGGACTTCCAGTTGATGATAACATTTGCAAATAGGCCTTTCATCTGGTTTTTTTTGTTGATGGAAGGCAGAAGTTATCTCACATCCAAATGAAAAAGTATCTTGAGAAGAGGTATCTCGGAGTAAATGAAAAATTAAAAACTGTGTATCCAATCCAAAGAAAGAAGCAATGGTTTAATGTGTTAGAAATCCACAATGGCAAAAAGAAAGCAGTGAATCTCATCAATAAGATTTTTGAAAATTACTACTTATCTCTGTATATTTGCTGAAGCTTGCTTTCTTCCAACTTTTAACAGCAAATGGTATTGGCCTAGTGCCAAGCGTGTACCTTATTGGAATACCCAGAACTTCCCTAAAATCCCCTGAAAGAAATGTTGGAATGTGGCTTGTATCATAAAGTAGCATAGGCAACCTATGGCCCCATACTTAATGATTGGAAAACATAGGGCAGGTACAAACTAGGCACTGTAACTGGAATCGGCTGTATCTGTCATACAAGTGCACTCTATTGCAAGTACATCAATCTGTCATGGCTGAAATGAGCATGTGATACACTGCTATTTTTCAACAAGATCTTATGGGAATAAAGATGGCCCTGTATTACTTAGTGTGAAGTAATGAATGGCCCTCTTAATGGGATTTGGGATGCAAGTAATTTTAATTTACACACTAAAAAAGGACACTCACCAGTAGCAGGGTGAGATTTATAGAGTTATTTTTGAACAAAGGATGATGTCAGGTGCTAAATACTTGCAAAGTTAATAAGAAACATCTGTTTTGAAAGTATAGGTTTAGTCTCACACTCTGATTCTAATTTCTTTATTACCAATTTCAACTTAGCTGGAGATGCTAAATCAGGGATAGTTGAGTACTAACTAGATGCTGTATTGTAGAGTTGAATGTATTCTGTGAAAAGCACATGTTGCAGAATGGCTCAGATTTTAGGTCTTGTCACTACTGAGCCAAGTGAAGGAGGTTGAAAGGTAAAGGGGTGCACTGTACTTAGTGAGGGGAAGATCAAAGAGATATTGGATAGTGATGGACACCACCTTGGCCCCCTCTCCTGCATCAATTGATGCTGTTCTACTGAATCTGATGTCCTCTTCTAATCTATTATTCCTCATCAAAACCAGTGGGGTCTCTAACAAGATGCCAATACCAAGCATTTTTTTTCCCTGGTGAATACAATATTGTGGCATAACTCGTGGTGAAGTCCTTAATTTGTGGAGTCAATATTGCTTGAATTTTAATGAAATCTTGGTGAAATGGCCCTGAAGATTTCCCAATGTGTTTTCAGAGGGACCTTTTACAGCTCCAGCAATCAGTAAGCATGAAAGGGTGAGTATCTCTAAGTAGAACATGAAACTTATGTCAATGACTTGTTTAATCTTAAGCAGCTGAACTTTTTTTTTTGCAGAGCGTTATGGCAAGTACAAGCTAATAGATATCCATGCATTTAATGACAGGCATGTTAAGTGCCAGTCAGCCTATAGTGAACTTCAGTGTGGTTGTTCTCAGAGCAGCATGAAAACTCTTTACCAAGATGGTGTTTTGAGCTAAATTCAACTCGCCAAGCATTTCAATTCGAAGCTCCAACTTCGAGAATCATTCTTACTTTAACACACTGAATATAGAGTTTTGAGTGGAAATCTCAGCTGCTGGGAGTTGATTCTTGCTCATAAATCTCTTATGCAGGAGAACTGAAGTTCCAGACATGCAGGAAATTGGCATGTAAACAGGGTAATGTTTAGTTGCATCGAAAATAAAATTTTGAAATTGGTATCTTTAGTTCGCATGCGATGTTGTACACTGTTTTCATATTCCCCTTCTGAGATTTTTGCAAGATTGTAATGATACTGTTAAAACAAAACAAAGCATGGATGTTGCTCTGTTTTTTATTGAAGAAGGAAGAAAGATTTATTTGTAACTATTTGATTGTTGTCAGTTGTTTGGAGCCATCAACCTGATGGTTGATAGATTACATTACAGTGTGGAAACAGGCCCTTCGGCCCTACAAGTCCACACCGACCCGCCGAAGCGACACCCACCCATACCCCTACATTTACCCCTTACCTAACACTACGGGCAATTTTAGCATGGCCAATTCACCTGACCTGCACATCTTTGGACTGTGGGAGGAAACCGGAGCACCCGGAGGAAACCCACGCAGACACGGGGAGAACGTGCAAACTCCACACAGTCAGTTGCCTGAGGCGGGAATTGAACCCGGGTCTCCGGCGCTGTGAGGCAGCAGTGCTAACCACTGTGCCACCGTGCCGCCCAGATACTTGACTCAATTGCTTCAGAAGAGAAGTAACAACAAAAGCGATGCTATCTACATAACCAGGCAATTATACTTTTGAAGAAGACTTACCACTCCTTTTTCAACTGCAGTCAGACTGCAATGTGAAATTTAAAATTATAGCCAACAGGAACACCTGCCTCAAGCCCAATAGAGCTGAACTCCAGAGGTGAAGTGAGATTGATTGACCTTGATATCAAGACAGTAATTGACAGAGTGAGGTAATTGGGAATAGGGGATAAAGCTCCACTGAGGTCAAAGGAAGAGGATTGTCATTTTTTCTTTGGAGGCTGATCTTTCTCAGTTCAAGGACATTACTGCAGGAGTTTCGCTGGTTAATCTGAGGCTCAACCATCATCAATTGTTTCAAAATGAACCTACCTTTATTCTTAAGATCATAAGTGCAGATATTCATTGAGCAAATTTCAGCACCATTTGCAAACGCTCATGCTGAAACATGCCATGTTCATATGCAGAAAAATGTGTTGCTGGAAAAGCGCAGCAGGTCAGGCAGCATCCAAGGAGCAGGAGAATCGACATTTCAGGCATAAGTCCATCTTCAGGAATGAGGAGGGTGTGCCAAGCAGGCTAAGCTAAAAGGTAGGGAGGAAGGACTTGGGGGAGGGGCGTTGGGAATGTGATAGGTTGAAGGAGGTTAAGGTGAGGGTGATAGGCCTGAGAGTGGGTGGGGGGCGGAGAGGTCGGGAAGAAGATTGCAGGTCAAGATGGCGGTGCTGAGTCCGGGTAAGGTAGGGGGAGGGGAAATGAGAAAGCTGGAGAAATCTGCATTCATCCCCTGTGGTTGGAGGGTTCCTAGGCGGAAGATGAGGCACTCTTCCTCCAGGCATCGTGTTGTTATGGTCTGGCGATGGAGGAGGCCAAGGACCTGCATGTCCTTGGCGAAGTGGGGGGGGAGTTAAAGTGTTCAGCCACGGGGCGGTTGGGTTGGTTGGTGCGGGTGTCCCAGAGGTGTTCTCTGAAACGTTCCGCAAGTAGGCGGCCTCTCTCCCCAATGTAGAGGGGGCCACATCGGGTGCAGCGGATGCAGTAAATGATGTGTGTGGAGGTGCAGGTGAATTTGTGACGGATATGGAAGGATCCCTTGGGGCCTTGGAGGGAAGTGAGGGGGGAGGTGTGGGTGCAAGTTTTGCATTTCTTGCGGTTGCACAGGAAGGTGCCGGGAGTGGAGGTTGGGTTGGTGGGGGGTGTGGACCTGACGAGGGAGTCGCGGAGGGAGTGGTCTTTACGGAACTCTGACAGGGGAGGGGAGGGAAATATATCCTTGGTGGTGGGGTCTGTTTGGAGCTGGCGGAAATGACAAAGGATGATACGATGTATCTGGAGGTTGGTGGGGTCGTAGGTGAAGACCAGTGGGGTTCTGTCCTAGTGGCAATTGGAGGGGCAGGGTTCAAGAGCGGAGGAGCGGGAAGTGGAGGAGATGCAGTGGAGAGCAGTGTCAACCACGTCTGAGGGGAAATTGCGGTCTTTGAAGAAGGAGGCCACCTGGGTTATTTGGTATTGGGATTAGATGCAGCGGAGGCAAAGGAATTGGGAATATGGGATGGCGTTTTTACAGGGGGCAGGGTGGGAGGAGGTGTAATCGAGGTGGCTGTGGGAGTCGGTTGGTTTATAGTAAATGTCCGTGTTGAGTCGGTCACCCAAGATAGAAATGGAGAGGTCTAGGAAGGGGAGGGAGGAGTCTGAGACGGTCCAGGTAAATTTGAGGTCAGGTTGGAAGGTGTTAGTAAAGTGGATGAACTGTTCAACCTCCTCGTGGGAGCACAAGGTAGCGCTGATATAGTCATCAATGTAGCGGAGGAAAAGGTGGGGGATGGTGCCAGTGTAGCTGCGGAAGATGGACTGTTCCACATATCTAATGAAGAGGCAGGCATAGCTGGGCCCATGCGGGTGCCCATGGTTACTCCTTTTGTTTGGAGGAAGTAGGAGAATTGGAAAGAGGAGTTGTTCAGAGTGAGGACCAGTTCAGTCAGTCGAAGGAGGGTGTCCACTGAATTTGTTTTGCAGCGGTAGGGAGAATGCCTCTGGACAGTCCAAGGGCTTCTCCACTGAACAAATGGAAACAAACACATTTTATGCTTTTGGCTGTTACAAACCATTTGTATTATTAGTTGGTTACACATCCAGTCAGGTTCATTAAGTAGTGTGTGATTTGTCTACAACAGCTTTAGGTCATCCCTGATCTCATGATCTTACCAGACCTTCTTATCACTTATCTTTTGGCCTTCACAATAAAGCTTATTCATTCACATTGCAGGCTTTCGCTCCTGTGGCAGTTTTTCAGTACACCCCTGCTGATAATTCAAGTGGACTGTTGTGTGTATATTTCAAAAGACCCTTTTGTGTGTTGTTTTAGTCTTGTTGCTTAGATGTACTCCTTTTATGAAAGCTACATGCAAGCTTACAATTTAGCGATCGACAAGGTTCCCCATGAAAGACTCAAGGTTAGATCTCATGGAATACAGGGAGAACTAGCCATTTGGATACAGAACTGGCTCAAAGGTAGAAGACAGAGGGTGGTGGTGGAGGGTTGTTTTTCAGACTGGAGGCCTGTGACTCGTGGAATGCCACAAGGATTGGTGTTGGCCCTCTACTTTTTGTTATTACATAAATGATTTAGATTAGATTAGATTACAGTGTGGAAACAGGCCCTTCGGCCCAACAAGTCCTCACCGACCCGCCGAAGCGAAACCCACCCATATCCCTACATTTACCCCTTACCTAACACTACGGGCAATTTAGTATGGCCAATTCACCTGACCCTGCACATCTTTGGACTGTGGGAGGAAACCGGAGCACCCGGAGGAAACCCACGCAGACATGGGGAGAACGTGCAAACTCCACACAGTCTCGGGTCTCTGGCGCTGTGAGGCAGCAGTGCTAACCACTGTGCCACCGGGCCGCCCACAGATTTGGATGTGAGCATAAGAGGTACAGTTAATAAGTTTGCAGATGACACCAAAATTGGAGGTGTAGTGGACAGCAAAGAGGGTTACCTCAGATTACAACAGGATCTGGACCAGATGGGCCAATGGGCTGAGAAGTGGCAGATGGAGTTTAATTCACATAAATGCGAGGTGCTGCATTTTGGGAAAGCAAATCTTAGCAGGACTTATACACTTAATTGTAAGGTCCGAGGGAGTGTTGCTGAACAAAGACACTTTGGAGTGCAGGTTCATAGCTCCTTGAAAGTGGAGTCGCTGGTAGATAGGATAGTGAAGAAGGCGTTTGGTATGCTTTCCTTTATTGGTCAGAGTATTGAGTACAGGAGTTGGGAGGTCATGTTGTGGCCTTTCAGGACATTGGTTAGGCCACTGTTGGAATATTGCGTGCAATTCTGGTCTCCTTTCTATGGGAAAGATGTTGTGAAACTTGAAAGGGTTCAGAAAAGATTTACAAGGATGTTGCCAGGGTTGGAGGATCTGAGCTACAGGGAGAGGCTGAACGGGCTAGGGCTGTTTTCCCTGGAGCTTCGGAGGCTGAGGGCTGACCTTATAGAGGTTTACAAAATTATGAGGGGCATGGATAGGATAAATAGACCAAGTCTTTTCCCTGGGGTCGCGGACTCCAGAACTAGAGGGCATAGGTTTAGGGTGAGAGGGGAAAGATATAAAAGAGACCGGAGGGGCAACTTTTTCACGCAGAGGGTGGTGTGTGTATGGAATGAGCTGCCAGAGGATGTGGTGGAGGCTGGTACAATTGCAACATTTAAAAGACATTTGGATGGGTATATGAATAGGAAGGGTTTGAAGGGATATGGGTCAGGTGCTGGCAGGTGGGACTAGATTGGGTTGGGATATCTGGTCGGCATGGACGGATTGGACCGTAGGGTCTGTTTCCATGCTGTATATCTCTATGACTCTATAACTTCAAACATCAGACTATGGAAGCTGCTGTTTCAGCTCGTATGCTTCCTCAGCTATTTTGTCAACTAAGAATCACTTTCAGGTATTTTATGTTGCTTCAGCAAAGAGCAGCTTTAACAGACAACATCCAGGCTTGGACTAGCAAGGGTCAAGCAATGTTTATGTCTCATACGTGCCAGACAATTATTATGTCCAACAACAGAGAGTCTAACCATCTGCCCGATGCACATTCCCCTCCAAGCCATATTTTATCCGGGCTTGGAAATATATTGCCATTCTTCTGGCTGGGTAAAAATCCTGCAACTTCTTCAGCAATACGAATGTACCTATACCCCATGTATCAAGGAATAAAAATGAGTTGAGAGCATAGACTCACAGCAGAATGATATCATTGTTTAATAGAAAGTTGGTTTAAAGAGGAGCAAGATGGCAGCTCACTATTCCTCGATATAAAGTTCTTAGGTCAGGTAGAGAAGAGAATTAAAATAAGATGAGCCAGAGCATTGTTGGTTAAAATATCAATCATAAATGCGAACATCCTAGATATCCTAGATCAAGAGACAAATGAGGCCAACTTGTTGAATTCAGAAACAAAAAAAGAGCAGCCACTCTGCAAAATGGGTACTGTAGGTTCTGAACTAGATAGAGTAAGGGGAATCAATTTGTGGCAAATTTGACTGCCAAAAATGCTACAGCCATTCTATTTGGGAACTGCAATTGCCTAAGTATCAACTAGGTTTCCAGTAGTGTGAATAGCACACAAGGCATAAAATCTTAACTGCCTTCAGGAGAATATTTTTAGCCAGATTGTAGCTAGCCCGACGAGAGAGAACAGTTCTAGGTGTAAGTTTAAGAAATGAAATAGGGCAGGTGGATGAAGAAGCAAGGGAGTGACTCTTTTGAAGATAGTGATCATAATTGTTTTAAGAACAGGAGTAAAAATTCTTGATTGGGCAAGGGGAAAATTTTCATAGCTGAGAGATGATCTGATCTGGAAAAAGTAGACTGTACATAGTTACTTAAAAGGCAGTGGCAAATAGGTGGAAGACATTCAAAGGCAAGATTTTGCAGGCAAGATGTAGACATGTCCCCATAATGAAAAAAGATTGTACTGTTAAATGTAGAGTCCCCTGATTATCCAAATGTATACAAGGTAAGATATAGCAGAAAAATAAAACTTATGGCAATCTCAAATTTTGTGAGACAGAGAGAGAGAGCTTTCCACTGTTACTTTGAGACATAGTTTAATCAGGGATGGCATGGTTTTGTGAGTATAAGGTCTTCTCTTACTAATGCAATGGAATTTTTTTGAAGCAGTAACAAGGAGGATTGATGTGGTTACCACAGTAGATGTTATCAATATAAATTTTAGTAACACATTTGACAAAGTCCCACATACTGTTTAGAAAAATTAATATCAGTGGGATAGAGGGGAAAATGGTGATTTGGATTCAAAATTGGATCACTGATGGGAAATAAAGGGTAATGGTTAATGGATGTTTTTGTGAATGGAAAGTACTTTACAGTGGTGTTCCACAGGACCTGGTTTGGGACTTCTGCTTTAAGGTATGTGTTAATGGTTTGGACAAATGTAAGATATACAATTGGGAAATTTGCAGACAGGCTGGGTAATTGATGTGAAGCTGGTAGTCAACTGCCAGAATATATCAATGGGTTATCATTGAGTGATAGAAAAGCAGCAACTGGAATTTGATCCAGAGAAATGCACAACTATGCATTTGGAGAGGACAAACCAAGCAAGGAATAATATAATGAACAGGAGGGTATTGAGAGGGGTAGAGGATACAAAACATTGGAATGCATGCTCGCAGCTTCCTGATGTTGGCAGGACAGATAAACTAGGAGGTAAATAGAATGTTTTATTTCATTGGGTGAGCCTTTGCATAAAAGATCAGGGATATAATGCTGCAACTATATAATACACTAGTTAGACCACATCCAGAGTTTTGTGTAAAGCTCTGTTCAGCAGATTATAGGAATTGTTCTCGAAAGAATGCAGAGGAATTTACAAGATTGTTGTCAGAACTTTTAAATTACAGGTATGACAAATATTTGATAAACCAGGATTGTTTTCCTTTGAAAAGAGGAGGCTGAGGGGTGAATTGATCGAGGTATACAAAATAATGATGAGGGGCTTGGATCGAGTTGCCAGCTCAGATTTTCCCTTAAGAGAGGTCAGTTATCAAAGGACAAAGTAACTAATGTGATTGATAGATTAGAAGTGGTATGAGGAAAACCTTTATCACCCAAAGCATGGTGGATGTCTGAAATTTATTACCCAGTTTGATGGCTCAGGCGGAACCCCTCAGTTAAATTGAAAGGAAACTGGGTCTGTACTTAGTGTTGTAAACTGCACAGCGATGGCCAGGTACTAATAAGTGGGATTAAAATGCATGGTTAGTTTAATCAGACAGTACAGACATAATGGTCTGAATGGCCTCTTCCAGTGCTGATGTTTCTCGGATTCTATGCACTGCATTGGTTGAAGAAAACAACTCATCACATGATTTCGACATGAACATTACTTATGTTATGAACAAAGAAAATGAAATTTAAAAAGCAGGGGCTTCTCTTGGAATTTGCTGGTTGAGTTCTGAGGACATAATTACATAATATTTCCAGCAAAGGAACAAGACATTCACCCTACCAAGTTTATGGTTGTGCTTCACCCAAGCCTCCTTTGAGCCTTTATCTCATCCCATCAACATATCTTTTTGATCTTTTTTTCCCTCATCTATTTAATTTTTGCTTAAAAGCACCTGCACTAGTCTCACCCACTCTTTGTGATAACAAATGCTTCATCTAACCACTCTTTAAAGTTCCCACCTTTGCCCATCTGAGCAAGAACATTTAACCTCTCCTATCCATTTGCTGCTTTTAAGCCAGCTTGCAAGCAATTTTGATTCTTGTTGCCTGACTCCATGAGTTCTGACTTTCGTTGTGAGTCTTCTTTGTCCTTGATCAAAGGTCTTTCAAAAATCTAAATGTAGTCTGGCAACCACATTACCTTTATCTATCATTTCTGTTCTTCAAAGTATTCAATAAATTTCGTCAAGGCGAATTTCATTTTGGAATATCATGCTAGTTATTATTAAATTTTCAACTTTTAGGTATTTTTATATTCCTTTATTTGAATACAAATTCTGTCAAAATCCACTTAAGTTCATTGACACTGAAGCATACTACTCCCAGGGTCATCATAAAAGTTAAAAATTTAATCAACTTGCTCAGGGACCTAATTTTCCTGCCTGGTGATCTCAGTTTAACAGAAAACCTGTTTCTCTACATAAAAAGAAATTACTATTCTTCATTACAAGTAAGTCCATTCTAATCACAGGCTGGCAAAAAAAAATTTAACTATCAATATATAACTCTACTAACTGAAATTCTAACCACTTAATGCCACAGGCTCAGAAAAAGCAAATAAACGTGAATGTTATGGGTGGAGAAAAAAAATTAGGGAAATGCAATTTAATAGCAACAGTCTGCAGTATTTGATGAGATATCCCTTTTCCTCCTTCCAAGTTCTCTTGATCTCTGATCTTCTTATTTCCAGTTCCTTTCAGTTCTTTGCTAAAGACAGAGTGGTTGGAACACTAAGTACTCAATGGTTCAAGGCAACAGCTTAAAGCAAGTGAAAGGATGGAATACATTGCTCTCTTCCAGTTCCTGGTCACATCATTGCAGAAAGAAAGAGAAATCCTGTCTCTTAAGCTGATTGAAGGCTTCCTATCCCTTTTACTGTTTGCACACAGATTGTCCATCTATCCAGGACCCAATTAGAGCAATTACTGTGCAGATGACTCCATCCCACACAACCTTTTTTTTTAATTAAGACCAATCAATTGTATTTGACCAAAACTTGTCCTGAATGCTCGCTCACAGTGCTATTGAGTCTCAAACATCTTCCTCAGTGCTTGCATGAAACAACAGTGTAAACACAACTCACATGGAGTTTCAGTAATGTTTTCAAAAATGCAATATCTCTTGTTCTTGATCCATAATCCAGAATAAAGAAAAATAAAAAAAAAAAAAGATTTATTTACAATTCCATTATTGTTCCTCCTGTTGATGATAAGCAAACTGATCTGTTATTTCCCATGAGGTTATGCTGCAGCTCTCTAAAGCCCTGGTTAGACCACACTTGGAATATTGTGCTCAGTTCTTGTCAGATCATTATAAGAAGGATGTGGAAGCCTTAGAAGCAGAGGACATTTACCAGGATGCTGCTTGGACTGGAGGGCAGGTCTGATGAAGAACATTTGAGGGAGCAAGGGCTTTTCTCACTGGAGCAAAGAAGAATGAAAGTGACTTGATAGAGCTGTGCAAGATGATGAGAGGCATAGACAAATTGGATAGCCAGAGACTTTTTCCCAGGACGGCAATGGCTATCACGAGAGGGCATAATTTTAAGGGAATAAGGATAATCCTGGGAATCACAGACCAGTCAGTCTCACATCTGTGGTGGGTAAAGTATTGGAGAAGATTCTGAGAGACAGGGTATATGACTACTTGGAAAACAATTGTTTGATGAGAGACAGCCAGCATGTCATGCCTCACAAACCTTATTGAATTCTTTTGAGGATGTGACAAAACACATTGAAGGTAGAGCAGTAGATGTAGTGTAAATGGATTTTAGCAAGGCGTTTGAGAAGGTTCCCCTTTCAGAAAGTAAGGAGGCATGGGATAAAGTGAAATTTGACTGTCTGGCTATAGAGTTGGTTGGCCCAGAGAAGACAGAAGGTGGTGGTATTTGGAAAGTATTCAGCCTAGAGCTCAGTGACCAGTGGTGTTCAGTAGCAATTGGTCTGGCACCTCTGCTGTTTGTCATTTTTATAAAAGACTTAGGTGAGGAAATGGAAGGGTGGGTTAGTAAGTTTGCTAATGACATGAAGGTTGATGGAGTTATCAATAGTATGGAGGACTGTTGTAGGTTGCAACAGGACTTTGACAGGATGCAGAACTAGGCTGATAGGTATATGGAGTTCAACCTGGAAAAGTGTGAAGTGATTCACTTTGGAGGGTCGAATTTGAATGCACTAGACAAGGTTAAAGGCAGGATTCTTGGCAGTGTGGAGGAACTGGGGTCCATGTCCATAGATCCCTCAAAGTTGCCACCCAAGTTGATAGGGTTGTTAAGAAGACCTATGGTGTGTTGGCTTTCATTAGCAGGGGAATTGAGTTTAAAAGCTGCGAGATTATGCTATAGATCTGTGGGGCCCTGGTTAGACCATACTTGGAAAATTGTGTTCAGTTCTGGTTGCCTCATTCTAGGAAGGATGTGGAAGCTTTAGAGAGGGTGCAGAGGAGATTTACTAGGATGCTACCTGGATTGGAGGCCATGTCTTACAAAGGAAGGTTGAGAGAGCTCAGACTTTTTTCAATGGAGTGAAGAAGGATGAGAGGTGACTTGATACAGGTATTCAAGATGATGAGAGGCATAGATACAATGGATTTCCAGAGACTTTTTTTCCCAGGGCAGAAATGGCTATCACAAGGGGGCATAATGTTAAGGTGGTTGGTGGAAAGTTTAGGGAAGATGTCAGAAGTAGGTTCTTTACACAGAGAGTGGTGAATGTGTGGAATGCACTGCCAGTCATGGTAGTAGAATCAGATACATTAGGGATATTTAAGTGACTTTTGGATATTTGCATGAAAGGTAGGTTAGTCTGACCTTTGAGTAGGACAAAAGGTCAGCACAACATCAAGGGGCGAAGGGCCTGTACTGTTCGATGTTCTCTGTTTCTGTTTTATCTCTTTACAAATGCTATTGCCATCGTCCACCCATCATCTGCCATTGGTTCTTTTGCTAATTACATATTATATAGCTGTACTTGTAGTATCTCTCCACTTTCTTTTGGATAATGTGATTGAAATTCTTCTGATCCAGGCATTTTATCTTAAATTTGATTAGTGTAGTGATGATCTTTTTTCTGCCTTTATATGTTTTTCCATTTTTCTTGATTTATTCTTTTAGTATCAAATCCTTTTGTGTTAAGTCATCAGCTTATTGCACAGGGTTTGATCCCCAATCCAGCTATAATGGATTAAGACCTGCCTTCTTGCTCCACCCCTGGTGAAAGTCATACCACTGTATGTGAGACCAACCTCTAGGGCAAAGAACAAAATCTTTTGTCACCCTCTCCCTGTGAACTTATTATGTGCCTTTTTTAAAAATCTTGTTTCCGTTTAGCCCTTACTCGACAGAATCTTGTAATTGTGTTAATGATCCTTTTAGCAGAATTGGCAGTGTGTGGGCCTTCCATTCAGAGGTGGCTGCCTGGCCACATCAGTTGTGTATTCAAAGTCCAGGGGCCGAGTAAATCATGCTATGCCCCCAACTATCTTGCATCTTCAATCCAGTTGTATGAGTGAACATTTTGAAAATGTAACAGTTGCTGTAAAATGTTGATCTAACCTCTATGCTATTCTGAAATCATTTGTTTTTTGAGGAGTATCTCAGTCCATAGATCAAATGACCCTACATTTCAGAGATACCTCCCTGCAGGTTCTCCTCCAGGCCATCAAGAATCCCTGTTTCCCAGCAGTAGTGGCAGAAGACCACTTTAGCTAGATTGGAGCAGAGGTGAGCAGTCATTCATTCCAGTAAAATTGGGTGTAATGCCTCAAAAGGGTCAATGACTACCTGCATGTTGCAGGCATAAGTGGCACGATAAACTCACAGAAAAGTGGCACTCATAGTGGGATAAAAAAGTATAAATGTGTGAGTGCTAAGGTCTACCAGGCAGGATTTTAGATTCTGAGCCTCAGCACCCAGATGGAACATAAGGATAGAGTCATGTTGTCTAAGCCAGTGACAACCACATGATATGAACAAGTTTTTAAAACTGCATTAGGATTTGGGATTGGGAATTATGTCAAGCTAATTCCCTGTCTTCTGTATTCCAGGAACTTGCAGTCAGGAAACATATCTTCCATAGTCTGCTTTGAGTCAGAATTGAACCTCTGAGGATGATAGCATGGAACACTCAGAGGAAGCATCATTACATCATTCCCCTGCGCTATCCAACAGCCTAGTTGCCTTTATGGTCATGCATCCATGATTAAGCTCGGGACCATAATTTGGTGATCACAGATATATTCATGCAATTGATGAAGAATGTACCAGCCAGGGGTCCCTGACATTCTGAGGACTACTAGACACCAGACCCATTTCAAGACTCATGCTGATGACAAGCCTCTGAGAATAGCCACAAGAAATGCAGGCAGGAGAAAGTCTGACAGGGATGTCAAAGGCTATACATAGTCTTGAGTAAATTGTGATTGAGTCCAATCAAGTCTTGTATTCTGTCACAGCTCCAGCGTATGAATGCACTTTTATGGAGAAGTTGACAACTGCCATAGGGAGACATGTCTCAACTGTGCCAGCCCAATACTTGGCCAACTGAGGTGGGGAAGAGGCACCTCAACCTCACTCCAGATTCCACTTCTCCTCTGAAGTTAGGGACCTTTGGTGAGAGGGACTGTCAGCAATCTTGCTCCAGAGTGTCCTCTCTGTAAACTCCAAGGCCCTTTTCACTGCACTGGCCCCAGTGGCTCCAGTAGGTGAGGCCAGGAAGGATACATCTGCCCCAGTGCAGATGTCTTGAGATCAAAGATGTTGACGCCTAAGACAATCAGAGGACACCTACCAAGTTCATCTCAGACAATGTGACAGAGCACACAGAGACAGCCTCCACCTAAACACCCAAGGCATATTAATAGAAAACATATGCTTAAAGCCTTATAATGACGCAAGTGTGGCGGGGTGTACAATCTATGACATTGTAAGTTTACATGTAGATATATGGTTATGAGCTCTTTATTCATGTTGTATGGTTATGTAGATAAGACCTCTAAAACAAGCTGAAGACTATTAAGGGCTTAACACAGTGTAATAGTTAATGGATTTATTTTGAGCTTGAGGAAGGATTGGTGTCCAGGAATTAAAATGGGATCCTTACTTTTCTAGATACGTATTAATGATCTTGATCTCCATGCATGAGAACAGTTTCAAAGTTTATAGACCATACAAAACTTAGAAGCATTGTAAACTGTAAGGAGGACAGGTTGTGGAAGTGGGAAGATAGGTGGCAGATGAAGTTCAGTGTGGAGAAGTGACAGGTGGTATATTTGAAAGAATGAACATGGAGAGACAGTAGACTGCTCTAAACAGTGTTCAGGAATGGAGACACCCAGGTCTGTCAGTATTTAAGTCATTATATATGGCAGCGAAGGTGGAGAGAACAGTTAATAAAATATACAGTATCCCAGGCTTTATTAATAGGGACACAGAGTAAAAGAGACAGGGGGTTATGCTGAACTAGCAGTTGGACCTCAGCTGGAGTTTAATGGCAGTTCTGAGTGCCACACTTCAGGAAGATGTGAATTCATTGTAAAGAATGCAGAAGACACTTAGAAACTTGTTTCTCAAGATGAGAAATTTCAGTTATGAAAATAAATTGAAGTTGGGATTGTTTTCCTTAGTGTGGAGAAGGCTAGGAGGGCTCTGAGAGATCTGTATAGGATAGATAGAGACAAAATGTTCTCCAGCACAAAAGCATTGAGAATGAGAGGGCACAGGTTCAAAATCATTTGCAAAAGAAGCAAGTGAAACTGAAAATAAACTTTTCTGGGGTCTGGAAAGAACTCCCTGGAAATGTAGTGGAAACGAGTTCATTTGGAGCATTCAGAAGGATGTTGGGGTAATATTGGAATAGTAAAAGTATTGTTATAGAGAAAAAAGAGGAGAATGGCTATACATTATAGTGCTCATTTGGAGGCCACTGATGGGCCACAAGCCAAAGCAAAACCTTAAGGGTCACAGCAGGACTTCTGTGGCATAGTGGTAACTGTCTGGCCGTTAGACCAGATAGTCTGGGTTCAAGTTCATCTTACCCTGGTGGTGTAATTATGTATTT
Source organism: Chiloscyllium plagiosum (assembly GCF_037043375.1). Taxonomy (NCBI): domain Eukaryota; kingdom Metazoa; phylum Chordata; class Chondrichthyes; order Orectolobiformes; family Hemiscylliidae; genus Chiloscyllium; species Chiloscyllium plagiosum. The sequence goes on along the minus strand of NW_028270147.1, from coordinate 47,134,736 downwards.
GAGTAGTTTGATTCAAAATGCATGCAAGGGATCAATGATCATTTGGAACTGTTCATATAGTTGTAAAAGCTGTAAAGATATTCATTAGTCTTTTTCAAGTTATTCAGTTTTGAAGTCTGTTTTGTTTGTTTAATGTGTTATTAATTTTCTGTTTTTCCCTGTCACAATCATCTTTTTAAAATAATTTGATTGTTTCAGGGCTTAAAGTGTCTCACAATGTATTTTGATGTCAGCTTCAAAAAAAGTAGAAAAATTCTCCCTGCTTAAAAGTATTACACTAACTGAGTTAGTGAAGCATCTGATGTCTGAGGAATGGATAAACAATGTAATGGTAGTGTTCTAGTGTTTGGTCCAGACAGTCCAGGTTCACATCTCACCTGCTATGGGCATGTTTCATAATGTGTTCAAACAGATGGTTTGAAAGCATTTTTCAAAGTACTGTAGTGCAGTGATAGTGTCCCAATTCTGGCAAGGAGACTGAGGTTCAAGACCCACCTGTTCCAAAGGAATGGATAAACAATGTAATGGTAGTGTTCCAAAGGTGTATAATAACACAGGTTGATTAGGAAAATATCTAATGTGTTGGGAACTTATTAAGGGTGTTTTCAATTTGGGCTAATGTTCATAGCAAAGTAATGTATCAGCGAGCAATGACACTGAGTACTCTGAGATCAAAGTTCAACCAACAGCCGCAACATTTGTAATGACCTCCAAATACTTTATGTAGCAATATGGTGGCACTGGAGGTGAGCCTTTCATCAGTACAGGAATGGCACAGCCCAGTCTCTCACCCCTTCCAGCCCAGTTATGCCTCCGAGCTGTTTCAGGAGGCAGAATTCAAAGTCCAGCCATCCCTTACTTGACAGGTCATTTCATTGGGCTGTGTGGCCCATGAGCCATAGGTTAGAGACCCTGCTGTAGAAGGAATGTGCTGGATGTTGTATCATGTCCATATTGACATTTTTAAAGTGATGATGGCGATGGCTTGAGTGAGACATGTGCAGGCTGAAATCAGAATGTGATGAGAGTTTTGCAGGCCTGTCTGATCAATTGCATCATCACCCTGGCATTTCAAGCTGTATCAGTATGAGGCATCACCTCTATTGTCCCAAGAAACAACTCCTTAACATTTTACTGTAGTAAGCTGTGGAGGACACAAGACCACAATGATCTGAGAAAGTGGGGCATATTATACAGCACTCTGCTGGAGAGGTCTAGGCAGCAGAACCTCATCTTCAGCAATTCCATGGTCTGTTGTATTGTTGTCATGCTGTCATTTGTACTGAATGTGGATTCCACACAGATAATATGAACTGAGGATGTATCTGTCACCCAGGAACCAACTCTAGAGTTGTGTAAAAGAAGTAAATAGCTGTGACACTTGAGTGATTTTTGTTTTATTCACTCATGGGACATGAGTGATGTGGCTGGGCCAGTATGTGTTGCCCACTAAAAAGGTAGTGGTGTACTGCCTCCTTGAAGGGCCCCCTGTGGAGTGAGCACTTTTTCTTGGATTTGATTTTGCTCAAAAGATAGTTGCAGATTAATAGAATTAAATCTCTTCTATGAAAGCTGTTGGTTCTTCCTAGGGCATTCTTATCCCATATCAATTAAGCAATCAATTGCCTTTGCACTTCTGCAAATCCAGCTGTGAAGCTGAATGCAACAGTTCTGGCTGCGTAGCTGTATGTGCTGGAGCATTCAAAATCATCAGCTCTTTTGAATATGGCATTTGTGAACTCTGTGAATCAGTGTGGCTGAATGTTGTGTGTTGACCATACCATAGCTTCACATGCCCAGATCCCCCTTCTCCAGTGCCTCATTGATCTGTTACAGCTATGTCCTGGGCTGCCCTGTCATCAGCTTGCTATCCATAAGAAACTATCCCCATCCCTACCCCATTTACACCCTGCACCTGGCTGTGTCACCAGGTAGTGATTAACCTGTTTTCTGTCATCCAGTTTCCTCATTCTATCTTGCATGACCTTTCCTGAGGCCACTACAACTTTACCTTCTTCCCATGAACAGCCATTCCCATGTCTCCCTGGATGGCTGCCAACCTCTATCTTCCCAGACAACTATGCCCTAACCTCCCTTCTATACCAGGCACCTGCTCTTCCTTTTTCCAGTACTGATAACAGTAATCCACAACTGCAAATGATGCTATTTATTTCCCAAAGTGTTGAATTCCCTTTGCCAACATTTCTGTTCTGTTCCTGTTCCTGTTGCACCCCACCCCCTGTCTCTTAGCTGGTTTCCTGCTCACAGTGCCATACTTAGCATTCCAACTAACTATACCATACCCTGCTTCTTTATCCTTGCAGACAGCAAGTGCACGGTACCTGTTTGAAAGGACCAATATACATAGCACCTTTTTCTATATCACCCTTTGTTTACCTTGCTTTGCTACTCATGACATGTTCCTATACCTGAGCTTCCCTCCAAATTATGATAGCACTATGGTGACATCTACCTAAGATGGATTTCTTTTGTGTGTCAGAATGCTCAAAATCAGTGTTCCTGCTGATGGAACACTCTGAAAGTGTCTCAGAATGTTTACTGAAGATGTAGCAATGTGGTCCATTCATGCTATTGGCAAAGTTGTCACAGTTTTGACACATTGCTTACATTGCTTTATTTATTAACTTTCATCTATAACTAACAGAAACATAAGAGTCAAGACTAGAAAAGGAAGATACATGTTTTATTTTACTTCTTTTTTTCCTTAATGGCAAGAAGGAGCAGAAGTCATCCTCTAGATCCAATAAAGAATCCTTGAGCCTCATTTGATCCAGGACTTTTTTTAATGATAGGATGTGGGCATTGTTGGCTGGGCCAACATTTATTGTCCATCCCAAATTGCCTTTAATTGAACTGGGTGGCTTGCTTGGCCACTTAAGAGTGAATCATATTGCTGTATCTGGTGTCACATGTCAGCACTTGTTGCCACTGTGTGATTTGAACCCAGAGCATTACCTGGTCTCTGGAGTAGTAGACTTGTGACAATATTACTGGGTCATCACCACCCTACATTGATAGTTCCTTCCCTCTTCCTGAAATTCCCTGCACCAGCACCTATCCACTCACTTTAGATGCAAGTACCATTCTCTCTATTCCAGACACCATCTGGAGTGTAATTTTAATGGACATCATCTGCTTCAACTGTCTGTCCATTTTGCTTACTTTGCTGAACTTCTCCCATTTCTGTTTCCCAAGGAATTATGGTTGGGACCCAAAAATGATCCTGATTTCCACATTCCACCTCATAAAATCTGTTCTTAAATGTTCCATGGGTCCTCCATGAGCATGCCATCAGGAAATTGACCTTGGCTTTAAATTAGTACCATGTGCACTACCAAATGGTTGGTTCTTTTGTTCTTTATTTGTTTTGAGAACTTAAGTGAAATCTGCAGCAATGTAGAAGGAGTAGCAGTAAAGATAAAGTCCTCATTTAAGCCTCTAAATCAGGAAGTCTCTTCCCAAGTTCGATTACAATCAGAATTTTATGATCAAAACTGATCCCAGAATAAACTTCATCAGATGGGCTTTGTACCTATCCAGTTGCTGCAATTGTCTCCTCAACAATTCCAGGTGTGTTTGATTTTTTATTTTCAAACTTGCAGCAATCTTAATTTCTCCATCAGAGAGCTAACCAGTTAAGGACAAGATATTTCAAATCTTAGAAATTCACTGAAGCATAGTTTGGACAGTGGCCATTGTTGGAACTGGCCAAAAATAGCGTATTTAAAATATTTCAACTTGACCAAAACTACCAATTACTCTGCAGGGGATTGCACTAGATAATATGATTCTTTAAATTTTAAACCTCTTTTTTTTTCCCAATGCCAACTTTTACACCAAGAATCTTGGCACATTGATGCAAATGACAGGAGAATTTTGTGTGATCTATTCTTATTATTTTGATCTTTTGTCCTTTCCAATGGAAAACTCTGGAAGTGATTGAGAGCTGCATTAGACTCCGTGTTCTTTTTTTTTTGTCCTTACCTGCTCATACTTCACTGAAGCAGTGGTGTAACTCCTGTGAAAACTCCTAGCTTGTGTGTGAACTATACTAACAGTGAGTATCAACACTGAAACCATAGTTTCCAAAATATTATTGATAATCTACTGTATGAACACAATTTGTTGAAGCAAGATTTTAATTTCTATCTCCATTTATTATTAATTTAAATAACCTCCTGTTTCTATACAGTCTTAACCCTACTTACAGCACTTACCTTTTAATATTATTGGGAAAGAAACATCTCTGTAATTCAAACTAAAGTGGTCTGTTTTTTACAATTATTTAAAGGCTGTTAACTCTGAAAGCAAAATGCTTTTCATTCTATAGAATATTGTTACATTTTATTCCATGTCAAACCTCACTGAATCTGATGGGTTTTTTGGCTAATATCAGTTTCATTTAAGATTTTAGAAGAGGTTTCATGAGGAGGCCTAGCTAGTTTTCTTGCTTCGTATCACTCGCCTACTTGACCACCTATCCCACCCCATAACACCTCTCTTGCATAATTGTTGTCATGTGCTATTCCGGGAACAACTTGCCATTGGCAGGGTATCTCTGAATTGACTGACATAGCTGGTGCTGGTGCCATCTTTTGAAAAGCTGTTGTGCAACCAAACAAGCACTGAGTCCCAAGTGGTCCTGCAGGGTTCCTGCTCTGGACATGGCAGACAAGGGAAATTTAGCATGCTGCTTCATCCTTCCTGTTATCAGACTTTTGAATGTGCCTCTCATATATTAGTCCCTGCCTCTTCCTTTCATTCTAGGACAAAAGCAGCCCACATTATGACAGCTAGAGTCAAGGCAGGTGGTGGGCTGCTGAACATTCAGCTCCTCATAAATTATGTGGAGAGCATCTGAACTGTCTCTGCCTCAAGTGGTTGATTGTCCATGTCCAAGCCCCTGGGCTGGAATTGGAGGTTTTTCTTGAAGTACAGAGCCTGAACTACTCTGAGCAAAGGCTCCTTTCACTTGACTGATGACAACTGACAACCATAACAAACTACCTACCTTTGTGTCTGTGCTGAAACACTACTGCAGTATAGCAAGCCTGGAATCTCTGGAACAAAAAGACAAGCCATCAAGACAGAAGGTTGGTCTGCAGGTGCAACAGGTAATTTGGAAGGCAAATAGAATTTTGTCCTTCATTGCTAAAGGGTTTGAGTTTAAAAGCAGGGAGGTTATGTTGCAGCTGTACAAGGTGCTGGTGAGGCCACACCTGGAGTACTGTGTGCAGTTTTGGCCTCCTTACTTGAGGAAGGATGTACTGGCACTGGAGGGGGTGCAGAGGAGGTTCACTAGGTTGATTCTGGAGTTGAGGAGAGACTGAGTAGATTGGGATTATATTCATTGGAATTCAGGAGAATGAGGGGGGAATGTTATAGAAACATATAAAATTATGAAGGGAATAGATAAGATAGAAGTAGAGATGATGTTTCCATTGGCAGGTGAAGCTAGGACAAGAGGGCATAGCCTCAAGGTTAGAGGGAGCAGCTTTAGGACTGAATTGAGAAGGAACTTCTTCACCCAGAGGTTGTTAGTCTATGGAATTTCTTGCCCAGTGAAGTAGTTAACACTTGTTCAGTCAACGTTTTAAAAGCTAAGTTAGATTTTTTTTGAACAATAAAGGAACTAAGGGATACAATGAGAACACGGGTAAGTAGATCTGAGTCCACAAAAAGATCAGCCATGATCTTATTGAATGGCGAAACAGGTTCGAAGGGCCGGAAAGCCTACTCCTGCTCCGAGTTGTTATGTTCTTATTATGACAGAAGTTTTGTGAGCGTCCCGGTAAGCTCAGGGTGAGTGAGTGCTACGACAGGAAGTAAACAGCCCAAAAATGCAGCCTGGGCCAGTCAGGGAGCTGTATGATGTCCCTGAGCATGCACAGTCCTTGTGGCAGCATTACAATAATAGTTGCTGGTGCGTCCCATGGTGCAGCATTGAAGTGCAGAAGCAGCCTGTAAGGATTCGTTATGTGCCATGTGTACTATTAGAGGCTAACATTGCCCAGTGTATGTGGATGTGGGCTGCATGTGGCCGTGTTGTGGAGTGTTCCCTCAGACGTTAATGCCTAGTGTTAAACTAGATGTTCTTTGAAGCAAGAATTGCGTTGAAGTTGCCAGGTACCATTCTGATTTTCAATGTCAAGATAGGACACTGGATAATGAGACAAGTTGTGCCATTAATAATATGTTGAAAAAGTAATAATCTCCTTTAATTGGCTCTGCTCAGCCTCACCACACCCACCTGTTCGATGTCTAGAAGTTGCCAGGGGTTACTCCCAAAGTAGAAAAAGGCCTCACTGGATTTTGTACTTGTTTCTGCCTCAAATCTCACTATTGCCCATATTATTCAAGCCCCTACAAGATTCTACTGCTTATCTTTTTCAAATTGTGTAGCTCTAAAATAATGATCCTCCTGAATATGTCTAGATGTAGCAATTCGTTGCAATGTTTCAATCAGAGGTACAGCTGCAGTGATGGAAAATCAATCAGTACCCCCACATTTGCTTGAAACCCCCCACCCCCACCCCCCAAATTTGGCCTGTCATTTCAAAAGTGATAAAACTGGTATATGATCACTCTAACACAAAACAATCTGGATATTGGGATGAACTCACACCTGAAATGAAGTTTGAGCCATCTAGAAGATCAGAACTATCACGAATCACAAGATTAAGGTTCAGTTGAAGGCCAATTGGTGCATCATACTTGCACCAGCTCTTTGAAAAAGCATTATTATTTCGTACTGATCTGGTTTTTCCCCATACCTTGCACAATTCTTCTATCCAAATAATCATCCAAGGCCCTCTTAATTGCTTCAATTTAACCTGGCTCCATCACATTTCCAGGTATTGCATTCCATACTCTAATTACACTGAGTGAAAAACATATGCCACATCATCGTTTCTTCTTTTGCACATCACTTTAAATCTATGGCTTCTTATTCTTGTCCCTTTTATGAGTGTTAGCAGTTTCTCCCTATCTACTCCATCCAGCCCAGTATTGATTTTTAAAAAAACCCTGTCAATTCTGTTTATTTAACTCCAAGGAGAACAGTCCCAACATCTGCAATCTATCCTCAGTATTGAAATTTCTCATTCCTAGAACCATTTTTGTAAATAATTTCTGCACTCTCTCAAATGCATTCACATCGTTTCTATATTGTAGACAGTACTCCAACTAAGGTCTACCAAGTGTCTTATACAAGTTCAACATCACCTCCCTGCTGTTGTACTCTATGCCCCTGTTAATAAAGCAGGAGACACTGGATATGTTTTTTTTTAAGTTCTCTCCACTTGTCCTGATTTGGAAATGCAGGTGTTGGATTGGGGTGTACAAAGTTACAAATCGCACAACACCAGGTTATAGTCCAACAAGTTTATTAGGAAGCACTAGCTCTCGGAGCACTGCTTCTTCAGGTGGTTGTGCAGCAGCACTCCAAAAGTTAGTGCTTCCAAATAAACCTGTTGAACTATAACCTGGTGTGTGGTTTTTACCTTTGTCCACTTGTCCTTCTATATTCAATGATCCGTGGACAGGTTGTGGTTACACTAAATATATTGGTAGCAGCAAAATTTTCATCTATTTTCATCAGATAACAACGCAGCTGGTCATCAAAATGCTTCCTTCCTCCACTGGCAGTCACTAAGTCACATTTGTAACTGCTCTTGAAATTTAAATAAGGTGACCTCACCATGACCCTTGTGCTTCAATCATGGGCATCCACTCCAGCATACTTAAGCCTGCACATCTTTCCATTCTAAAAAAAAGTAAAGTTTTAACTTCATGCAACAGATTTAATTCCAAGCAAAGAGAAGTAAGTACATAACTTTACACAGTAATCACTATCTTGATGTTTGCTTTGCACAGTAATTGTTGTAATTTCTGTGTAACAAAGCTGAAATTAAATGGATCTACAAGTGCTATTGCAATTCCTAAATTCTGCTTTTCTTTCTATTTGCATAGTTAATTTGAAGTTAAGACTTATGACCAAGTACTTTAGAAGCATTTATGTACTTCCGTTTATAGAGGTAGAGTGAGCTAAAAGTTTATGATAATATTATAACTTCTTACTTCTAACAAGCAATTTCCTCCCAGAATGTGAAGTCAAATTTGGTTTTTGCTAAATATTTATTTAGATCAGCCTGGTAGTATGATTTCTTTCAACTGAATTTCCTTAGTTATTACCTCCATATTATGCAGTGACCTGGATGTTAGGGAAAACATAACAGTTGATGTAGGGGAAAACATTACTCACAGCAATTAATCCTAACCAATCCTTTTGATTGGTGTTCTTTGAAAGTAATTGATCTTCTTCCCACAGATTTCACACAACTAAAAAAAGTCCTAGTCTGCAGTAGTTATTTGGGACACTTTATACAACACAGAAGCCAACCAAAGTAATCCCACTGTCTCTCATAGTTCAGTGACTCTGCAAATTTTTATTCAGTAATAAACAATAATGTCTGCCCTGAATATTTACTGTAGCAAGACATTTCATTCTTCAGTGACCCTCTGTGTAACTGAAACATTCCAAATTTCTCTCTGCATACTCAGCCTCTTACTACAATCCCTATACACTCATGACTATATGGACAAATTTTGTCATAGTCCATCTACAACTACTCCATTGTAGGCCAGATCTCAAACAATAATGAGACAGATTACCAGAATAAGAGAGAGTACTTGGCAGCATGGTGTAAAGATAATAATCTCTCCTTCAACATCAGGAAAATGAAAGAGCTGATCACTAACTTCAGGAAGCAATGTTGCTAAGTTGGAGATAGTCAAATTCCCAGGAGTGATGATACAAACAACCTGAGCTGGTCCATGTTGATGTGATGGTCAAGCAAGCACAACAATGCCTCTACTTCCTCAGGAGGCTAAGGAAATTTGGCATGACCATAAAGAGACTCACCAAATTTTATAGATATAACACAGCAAGCATTCTATTCAGATGCATCAAGGTTTGGTATGGCAATTGCTCTGCCCAGGACCGTAAGAAACTACTAAGAGTCATGAACACAGCCTTATCCATCACACTAGCCAACTTTACATCTGTTGACTCCATCTATTCTTCTTGTTGGCTCAGGAAGGAACCCCTCTCACCTGGTTATATTCTCTTCAAACCTCTTCCACTGGGAAGAAGATCTAAAAGCATAAACATACATATCAACAGATTCAAAAACATCATTTTCCCTGCTGTTGTTAGACTTCTGAGTTGACCTCAAATTTGAAATTTAATGTTGATCTTGCTGTTTGTGCACCTTCTCTGCAGCATCACATTGCATTCTTTGCTTTGTTCTATTACTCTAACGCACTTTGTGTGGTATGAGCTGCCTGTAGGGAATGCAAACAAAACCTTTTTATTGCACATAGATACATGTCACAAAAGTAAATCTAATCAAATCTATGGTAATAAATTTTAGTTGTTGAGCTGTTTTAACTAAGGGCTTAACTTTAACTATTTCAAAGCCTTTCTATTTGCTCAGAATTAAAATTGGGCCCTAGATCCCCCAGCAAAGTAAATTGTTTTTCTCCATTCAATTTATCAAAGCTCTTGATAATTTTAGAAAACGTCTATTAAGCATCCTATATGTACCTGACCTTCAATACAGCCCCCACCTTCAATACAGTACACACACACCTTCCTATCTAATTCAATGCGACCTTGCCATTATTCTTGCCATAAAGAATGGCATCACATTCTACAGTTTGTTCATTCTGGCACAATTTTGCTCTCCAAGAAAGTGTCTAAGGTGCAGCAATACTAATGAGGATTTGTCTATGAGCTCAGCATGAATAATATAATGGAAGATTTTGGAAAACAGGTCCCACAAGATTCACTAAATTGTTCTTGATTTTTCTAGCTAGCTGGAAAATAACTGAATTTCTCAAAATTAATGCACTGGTAGAATCAAATATAACTGAGCAGCAGAGAAGAAAGTCCTCTAGGGAATGAATTTTTATAATTGACAAGTAATCGTGCATGTGTTAGCACTTAAATGTTTAAGTTATCAAATTTTCTTGGCAGGATGATCAGCAAGACACTGCTGCTATGAAGGAAACAATAGACAAAAATGTTAGGTTTCAAGTTGAACCAATACGATATGATATTGAGGATCTAGATCTCATTCATGACAGAGACCCATCTGGCAGAGGAATTGGACTGTCAGAAAAGAACCCTTTTAGTAAGCAAGATTATAACCTTAAATATTCAACCTTATCGACTGGTAACAAATGAAAATAAAAATGCTTAAGTTAGAATGTTATGTTTCATATGTAAAACACAGATGTATTTGTATGTGGTACGCAATCCATCACTGAGATTGTGGCTGAAGCAAAATATTTCTTGTAGTATAGTAATCTATTTCTGATCGTTAAGACACAGGCCCTAGGTTTCATTCTTGGTTGGGTGTGTAGAATTCCTAGCTCTGTTGACTGATCTTTGCAAAAATATGACTGCTTGGACTTTTCATTTTCAGTGCAAGGGCTAGATTGGAGGTCAGAGTGGGCAACCTGGGAAAACCTAAAGGTGAATGCCCAATGTGGTGGTGGAATGAGTAGAGAGCTGCCTTGAAGTTTGGACACAGTGCTAGATGTTTAAAAATGAAGATTATTACAGGAAACATTCGTCCAACCCTTACCCCTCACTCCACTGTTTGCCTAATACTGTCCACACGCCCAATCTATGCCAGTGTATGTCAGGGATGTTTTAGATCGAGTCGACAGGATTCTTAAGGGGGAGGGGGAGCAGCCAGAAGTCATGGTACCCATCATTACCAATGACATAGCTTGGGAAAGGGATGAGGACCTGAAAAGAGGATATAGGGAGTTAGGTTGGGAGCTACAAGACAGGACAAGCTGTATAGTAATCTCAGGATTGCTACCGGTGCCATGGACTAATGAGGCTAGGAATACAGAGCAAGATGAACAAGTGGCTGCAGGGCTGGTGTAGGAAGGAAGGCTTCAGATATGTGAATCACTGAGATACCTTCTGGGGAAGATGGTACCTATACAGAAAAGGACAGGTTGCACCTGAATTGGAGGGGCACCAATATCCTGGGTGGAAGGTTTTCTTGAGCTCTTCGGGTTTAAACTAGTTTGGCAGAAGGATGGAAACCAGCGCTATGGATCAGAGGGTGGAGTAGCTTGTGTACAGCCAGATACAGCATGCAGAGAGTCTGTGAGGAGGGATAGACAGTTGATAGGACAAATTTGTAGTCAGTGTGATGGGTTGAAGTTTGTCTATTTTAACGCAAGAAGTGTCAGGAATAAGGGTGATGAACTTAGAGCATGGAGCAGTACTTGAAGCTATGATGTTGTGGCCATTACAATGACTTGGATATCACAGGGGCAGGAATGGTTGTTGTATGTTCCGGGGTTTTGATATTTCAAGAGAAATGAGGGGGGAGAGGTAAAAGAGGTGTGGGAGTGCCATTGCTAATCAGGGATAGTATCACACCTGCAGAAAAGGAGGTCATCAAGGAGCGTTTGTCTACAGAATCAGTATAGGTGGAAGTCAGAAACCAGAAAGGAACTGTCAGTTTCTTGGGAATTTTCTACACATACCCCAATAGCAACAGAGACACAGAGGAACGGATTGGGAGACAGATTTTGGAAAGGGTGCAGAAGCAACAGGGTTGTTGTCATGGGTGACTTCAACTTTCCTAATATTGATTAGAACTTCCTTAGTTCAAATAGTTTGAATGGAGGAGTTTCTGTCAAGTGTGTCCAGGAATGATTCCTGACTCAATATGTAGACGGGCTGACTAGAGGGGAGGCCAAGTTGGATTTGGTGCTTGGCAACGAACCAGGCCAGCTGTTCGATCTCTTGGTGGGAGAGCATTTCAGTGATAGTGATCACAACTTCCTGACCTTAACTATAATCATGGAAAGCAGTAGGAGCAGATAGTATGCGAAAGTATTTAATTGGAGGAGGAATTACAATGCTATTAGGCAGGATCTGGGATGCCTAAATGGGAGCAAATGTTCTCAGGGAAATGCACAATAGAAATGTGAAGGTTGTTTAGGGAGCACTTGCTGCAGTTGCTGGATAGGTTTGTCCCACTGAGACAAGAAAGGGATGGTAGGGTGAAGGAACCTTGGGTGACAAAGGATGTGGAACATCTAGTCAAGAGATTAAAAGGAAGTTTGGTTAAGGTTGAGGAGGCAGGGATCAAACAGGGCTCTAGAGGATTACAACATAGCCAGGAAGAAACTGAAGGAGATTTAAAAGGAGGCATGAAAAAACTTTTAAAACTTTAGCAGGTAGGATTAAGCAAAATCCTAAGGCATTCTACACGTGAGGGTAGGACTGATTTGGGATAATGGAGGGAACTTGTGCCTGGAGTTGGAGGGGGTAGGGGAGGTCCTTAATGAATACTTTGCTTCAGTATTCGCTACTGAGATGGACCTTGACATTTATGAGGAGGGCGTGAAACAGACTGATATGCTCAAACAGATTGATGTCAAGAAGGTGGATGTGCTGAAAATTTTGAAGGATAGATAAGTCCCTTGGGCCAGACGGGATATACTCAAGGTTACTATGGGAAGTGAGAGAAAAGATTGCTATACCTTTGACAATGATCTTTGCATCCTCACTGTCCACTGGATTAGAGCCAGATGATTGGAGGGTGGCAAATATTACTCCCCAGTTCAAGAAAGGGCATAGGGATAATTCTGGGAATTACATCTGTTGTGGGCAAATTATTGGAGAGGTTTCTGAGAGACAGGATTTATTATGACTTGGAAAACCATAGTTTGAGAGATAGTGAGCATGGCTTTGTGAGGGGCAGGTCATGCCCTTGCAAGCCTTTTTGAATTCTTTGAGGATGTGACAAAACACATTGACGGTAGAGCAGTGGATGTGGTGTAAGTGGATTTTAAGAAGGTGTTTGATAAGGTTCCCCATGGTGGGCTCATTCAGAACATTAGGAATTGTGAGATACAAGGAAATTTGGCTGTCTGGATGCAGAATTGGCTGGCCCGTAGAAGACAGAAGGTGGTGGTAGATAGAAAGTATTCAGCCTGGAGTTCAGTGACCAGTGATGTTCTGTAGCAATCAGTCTGGGACCTCTGCTCTTTGTGATTTTTATAAATGATTTTGATGAGGGAGTGGAAGGGTCGGATGGTAAGTTTGCCGATGACATGAAGGTTGGTGGAGTGATGGATAGTGTGGGCTGTTGTAGGTTTCAACAGGACATTAGCCAAAAACAGAGCTGGGCTGATAAGTGGCAGATGGAGTTCAACCTGGAAAAGTGTTAAGTGATTCATTTTGGAAGGTCGAATTTGAATACAGAATACAGGGTGAAAGGCAGGATTCTTGGCAGTGTGGAGGAACAGAGGGATCTTGGGGTCCAGGTGCATATATCCTTCAAAGTTGCTACCCAAGTTGATAGTGTTGTTAAGAAGGCATGTAAATGTTTTCATTAGGGGGAGTTGAGTTTAAGAGCCGTGAAGTTATGCTACAGCTCTCTGGAACCCTAGTTAAACCTCACTTAAAATATTGTGTTCAGTTCTGGTCACCTCACTCTAGGAAGGATGTGGAAGCATTAGAGAGGGTGCAGAGGAGATTTACCAGGAACCTGCCTGGACTGGAGGGCATATCTTCTCAAGAAAGGTTGGGATAACTCGTGCTTTTCTCATTGGAGCAATGAAGGGTGAGAAGTGACTTGATAGAGGTGTACAAGATGATGAGAGTGAAGATGGAGTGAATAGTCAGAGACTTTTTCTGAGGGCAGAAATGGCTGTCACAAGGGGGCATAATTTTAAGGTAATTGGTGGAAGGTTTAGGTGAGATGTCAGAGGTAGGTTTTTGATGCAGAGAGTGGTGGGTGCCTGGAATGCACAGCCAGTGGTGGTAGTAGAGTCAGATACATTAGGGACATTTAAGCGACTCTTGAGTAGGCACACAGATAATACTAAAATGAAGGGTATGTAGGTTAATTTGATCTTAAAATAGGATAAACGGTCGGCACAACATCCAGTGCGGAAGGGCCTGTACTATACTGTACTGTTCTATGTTATTTTATTGACCCCAATAATCCCCAGTACCGTCCATGATGACTTTTGCTCCCATTTATACCAACAGCCCTTTTATAACCCAATTCATCTAACTGCCAATATGCCAACTTATAACACACGAACCTCCTTTTCCTTCCTACACCCCGGCTAGTATCTACAATAGGCAAACCGCAGGAGCCATTTTGACATAAAATTATGTATCTATGCATAATGACACTCTTTAAAAATAGTCCTGTCATTAATTTTAAAAAATTTCAATAAGTTGAAATTCCTTCAACTAATCTGGTATAAAAACAAATATTTCACTCCTGCTTAAATTCATTGAAATGTACATAATATTAAATTCTGTTCCAGAACCCCTGTTGCTCACACGTTTGGGATCATCTGTCATGCCCCTGACCTCGCATGGATCCGAAGTTGAGTGAGACAGGCTAAATTAAGAAATGTGCTCAGAGTAGTGTCGTATTTAATTTATACATTTTACTCCATACTCAATAAATGCCACCCCTTTAATTTCTCTGACTCCAGTAAAGTCCTCTCTGTAAGGAGTCAGTCTTTGATTTGAAATTTTATTGTACTTAAATTAAAAATTTCTAACTTAGAATTAAGAGGAGAGACTTGATGTACAGGTACTGATTTCTTGAAAGGAAACAATGTTAAGAAGACATTCAATTGCTTTTTCTAAAATTACCAAGGGTTTGAGTAGACTGACCAGATAAAGAAAATGTTCTTTGGTTAGGGTGAGAAATGAGGAAATTATCAATTATAAGTATCACTGAGGGTCAGAAAAGTGCTTATAAGAAAATCCTTTATACAGTGGATAATTAGAATGCTTTGCCACAGTCAGATACCATTGCTAAATTTAAGCAATCATTAAACTCTTTGAAGCATGGAAGGATATAGTGCATTAAGGAATGATTGAGCCAAGAGATGAGAATTGGATGCTACATTATAAAGTTATCACATGCACCATGGGCCTCCTGTAGGTTTATGGTCCTCAGATTTTAACTGAACTCAAGAAGAGATGAACATGACTGTCAGTAAGCAATTTCACTGCATACGCTTTGCCTTAGAATTCTGCATTATTGCACCCACGTTCTCAGTGTACCGGTTTCATTCTGATGCCAGTGAGTCATTGAGTTATCAGAGAGATCCTAACTCCAGAAGTGTCACCTCCATATCTGGTAGACATAAGTTTTGCTAGTTGGAAGGGGTGATTCAGATGTGGGACATTATTCACAAATGAGGGAAACTAGAATTTAGCAGGTTCACTTGAAATCACTACTGACTTCAAATGGACCAATTTTTCTGAAACAATGACCAGTGTGCAAGTTATGAATTTTTTGAACAGATGTAGCTCCTCTTGGTTACTGCAAGTTACTGCTGTCCTGGCCGTTTAAAATTTGAGAAATCTACCTACTATGGTTGAGAGTTGGAAAGAAACTGTTCTTGCAGTTTCAAAACCTTGGTCATAGAACTTTATGAATATATGGGGTTAGGAAGTGTACATTTACAGATTGATTGACAATGTAAGAAGATTATTAAGGAATTAGCTGCCTTTACTGTGAAGTCATGAATACAAGTGTTTGTTTTTATAAGCAAGTATGTCCTTAACAGGATTTAAATGTATTGAAGTGTGCTTTTGTGTTTACATCTATAATACATAATTAGAACTTTATTTCATATCAGTATGGTTCTTGAGATTGTCCTGTGGTTAATACAGTATTGGGTGAGATGATATAGGGATAGATGTTGGTGGGGGTTCTTGATTTGAGACGATATTGCACTAAGTTGAGATAATTGGCATATGGGTTCACCGGAATAGGTATGAGTTCATGAATTAACACAAAGTTGGTAATAATGTTGAACAAAATCTCTGGAATGAAGTGCCAGAGAACCAAGCCAGCCCTTTAAAACAGTCCACTATTGCAATGGGCACCCTCCCGAGATGGTTGCCTGCTAAACCACCCCCCACCCCCCAAAAGGAGCATGACTTTACCTTAGTCAAAAACATTCATATACTCAGTTAAAATAGGACTCTTCCTGGCAAAAATTGCAAGCATTTGATTCCAGTAAAACAATGCAACCCCTCATTTTCGTCCGACTAAATTGATTTTTTTTTTGTTTAGCTGATGAAACTAAACCTTCCAAGGCCACCAGATGTGATTGTCCAAGTGAAGAACCAAGTAAAGACAAGATTCCATCTGTATCTGAAACCTGTAGTTTGGAGAACAGTCAAGCTGATGTTCACTGTGTTTGTCAATGTAAAAATTTTGATGACAGTTTGCCATCAACTGACAGCCATAACATGCTAAATAAAGATTTACCACCATATTCTCAGTCTGATGCAACAAAACCTTCAAGTTTAAAAGGAGATGATTTTGAAAATGCCACTGAATGCAATTTAGCTACCAAAGGATGGGAGACTCCTCGCCCCATGGCAAATGAAGACTTACTAGACAAAAATCACTATTACTTAGTGAGCATTGACAAACTTAAATCCACAGCCCATGGAGAAAAAATCCATATAGGTGACTTACAAACTCGGAGTGACTTCATAAATGAATGCTGCTCTGAAACATCTTCCCAAGACATACCGCAGTGTGAAATGTTCAAATGTGCATATGACACAAGTAGTCAGTCATCAGACAGCTCTTGTTCATGTGCTGAAGAATCAACATATTGTGCTCTAAATAATATTTCTTTACAAGACAACTGTGATACTTTTGTTTTCATTCCAAAGAGGCCAATTGATAGTGATCCTGTTCATGCTGTAGAGGATGACTACAGAGAAAACTCTAATGGGAAAGAGCAAAAGCTTGTCTTCCCACGGCATAGCAAAAGTGGTGCAGTTATTTATCGACTTTCTGAGCCTGAAAACGAACCCAAGGACTAAGTGTACAAGTGGTAGGTCACAAAATATGAATCACTGAAGCTAAGTCGTATTGAGGGAGTGGTTGTATTACTCGTAGCCTTTATCAATAACAGTGAAGACAAAATATAAATTAATTTATTACTTTCAGATTTCTCTAAGATATAAAAAAAAGTGCTTACTAATGTTTCTATTTTGTCAAAACATGGACAAGCTGAGATTGTATGTGCACATTATTGATGATGCTAGTGCCCAGTACAGAGATTTAGCTGGACAGTGAAATTCCTCTTTTAACAAAAAAGAGAAAATGTCTTTTTCTCCTTAATTAGTGACATGCCATCAATTGGCCATGGCATAGTGGTCCTAATCTTCCCTTTGAGTCAGAGGTGTCAGTTATATTAATATTTCCAGAGACTGGAGAACAAAATCTGAGCTGGTCCTCCTGTGCAGAATCCAGAAAGTGTGCACTGTCACCAGTGCTGTCTTTCAGATCAGATTTTAAACTGAAATCTCATCTACCTTCTCAAATGGATATAAACAATTCCATGCTACTGTTTTGAAGAAAACAAGGTAGTTCTCTCTGATGTCCTGACCAATGTTCATGCTTAAATTAAAATCACTAAAGCAGATCAAATTACAATCAACACTGCTATTTATGAAATCTTACTGTGTGAAAATTGAATGCCATGTTTTGTATATTACAGCATCAACTACTTTTCAATCGTACTTCATTAGAATTAAAACACTTTGGGATGTCCCATTGGTGAGAAATGTGCTCCAAAAATGCAAGTCTTACTTTTATTGAACTCAAATTCTCAAAATCATGTATTTCAAAACAATTTTGTATTCTCACAATTTTATTTGTGATTGTTAATTATGTCCACACCCCAATTTACATTCTAAGTGGGTTTAATCCTTAAACTGCTGGCAGCTCCTTGGAATTCCAGGTTTTCTCGATTGAGCATTGTTTTTAAGTTTTAAGTTCATGCTGTGCAACACAAAAACAATGGCTGTTGAAATCCCAGAATTAATTTTATTACAATATTATTAATCCTTGCCTCCATGAGTAAACATTTAAAACAATATTAAAGAAAATAATAAAATCTATTACTGCTTGCCATGGCTTCCCATTTTCCTTTAACTCTATCTTTCATTTGTCCTCTTATAATTTCTGTATTTAACACATTTATAACAAATTGGTGCATTTCTTTGATAGTATTGGCAGTATGTTGTAATATGCGTTCATAATGGTAACATTATACCATGTAATACATAATATATTGTAAACAGTTGAAACATTGGAAGGAATGTTTCTCACGTGTGGCTGACCCTTCCATTTCTCATTTGTTTGGTTTCCCAATGGATTTGTCTTCTACAATGTTCTTTTGTTCTCTGTTTGTATTCCTTACATATTTGAGTTGTCATCGCTGAGCTTTTCCTCAGCTATACCACCTGAATTGGCGTAGTATCAGGGTGGAAAAGAGATCAAATACTTGTCATTAAACCATTATTCTCTCAATGCACTGCAGAACCACCCCTCCCTGCAGGGATTCCAGCTATCTGTACTTTTGGCCATCTCACCAAATGAAACAATGATCAGAGTAAGGCCTGAGTGGAGTACTACTATGTCTTGAAGGAGCAACAGCATGCTTCAGTTTTTTTCCCCAGAGTGCTTCTTCCCATTTTAGCAATGGTTCCTCTTTCTAATTATGTTTTTAGGGAGTGTCCTACTAGTGATCTAGTAGCATCACTAGATTTTAATATCCAGCAGTTGCAGGCTCTTTTATAACGGGAACCTCTTTTGAAGCCATAGCTGCATTTGAATTAGCTGTGGCAGGAAAAGAATTCAGGCTAACTGCCGAGTTGAGGTGGCAGGCAGAATTCTGACCCCTGAGATAATCTGCATTTTTTTTTGTCACCAACAATCTTGCTCTTTCCTCTTTTGGAGTATTTAATTATCTTACCCCAAAATGTCAACATGGCTCAGTGAGAGGACGTACACTTCTTAATCCAAGGTAAGTAATAATATTTTATTCCATTAAGTGGCATAGTCTGGCTGATAAGTTAATGAAATACACAGGGATTGTAGCAACGGAAAGCCATTTTTCCAATTCATTGTTCCTCTGATATCCAGACTCGTATTATTGTTCAATCAATGCCACCAATAACAGAATAAATTACTGTTATTGTCATTTTGGTTAATGGGTCACTATTCTTTGCAAATTGACTGCAAATTTCATTGTAACTGCAACTCAAAAGTAAGTTTATTTGCTGTGAAATGCTTTGATATGTCCCAATGACATAGAGGCATAGAAAAATAGAAAATAGCAGTAGGGGAAGGCAATTTGGCCATTTTAACCTGCTCCACATTCTATATGAGCATGGCTGATCATCCAGTTCAGTACCCTGTTTTTCCACTTCTTCCCTTTAGCCCTTAGAACTATATCTAATACCTTCATGAAAAAAAATCAATGTTTTGGCCTCAACCACTTTCTGTGGCAGAAAATTCTACTAGCTCTTTGGGTGAAGAAATTTCTCCTCATCTCTGTTCTAAAAGGCATATCCCTGGCTCTGGACTCCCTGGTCATCAGGAACATCCTTCCTGCACTTATCGCAAACGATATCGCTGGAGGAGAAATTGACTAGGCTGAAACAGAACTGACAGTCTGCACAGGTAGAACAGATATCTCCTCTAGGACTGAGGATGAGACCAGTTTTATAGTAATGCTGCACAATGACACTGATTAAGAAATAGGAAACTATAATGTTTCTGGAAATGGAAAAATTTAGTTGCAAGGATGCTAATTGGAAAACAGTTAATTGGATGAATGCCCTGTTCATTCACACAATGTAACATCCTGACAGTATCATGGTTCCATTCATCTTCACAGGTAGGTGTTAAAGTCTTTTCTGAAGTAAAGTCTTTTCTGAAGTGGTGAAGTGCTTCCATTGTCCTGTGGTGCCTCTCTTTCTGACCTGCTCTTTATGTGGATTTGGTATTGCTGGGTTGTGAAACTGCCCTTAGGGCTTTGAGATCTCTGTCATGTCGATGGGAGCTTAAAGCGTATTCCATTATCTACATGATGTCTGACTCAGCTTGTGAGCTGCTGGGGAACTCTGGGTGTCCTGGTACAATTTGGCCAATTTGCTTTTGTGGGCCTATCATGGGTTAGTAAATCTTTTCCCACAATTTGTGGCAGAGAAAAATGATATGGCTTGCATTATTGTATGATAAATTGGGGAACATTACTTAAATAGATGATGGTGGCAAATATTTAAAGAGTACATATAGCAACTGCAACAAATTGTTCATTCCTGTTGAACACAAAAATAAAATGGGACAGTGACCTGACAATGGCTTACAAGGCTAATTAGGAAGGAACTGAAGGGAATCAGTGTTAGGACAAATTGATGGGATTAAAGACTAATAAATCCCTAGGACTTGATAATCTAAGAGTACACTTAAGGGAGTGGCACCAGAAATACTGGATGCATTGGTGGTCATCATTCATAATTTTATAGACTCTAGAACAATTCCTATGAATTGGAGATAGCTAATGTAATCCTACTACTTAAGGGAGGCAGAGAGAAAACAGCAAATTATAGACCTGTTGGCTTGACATCATAAGTAGGGAAAATGCAAGAAACCATATTGAATTACATAGCACTTGGAAAATGATGAGGAATGAATGAATTCAGCATTAATTTACGAAAGGGAAATCATGCTTGACAAATCAACCAGATTTTTATTTTGACAATGTGACTAGTAAAGTTGATAAGGAGGAGCCTGTGTATATGGTTTACTTGGATTTTCAGAAGGCTTTTAAAAAGATCCCACATAAGAGATGAGTATGTAAAATTAAAGTACATCAGATTAGGACTAGTAAATGGATATGGATAGAGAACTGGTTGACAGTCAGGACACAAAGAGTAAGAATAAACAGGTCTTTTTCCATGTCACAAAGAGGGACTATTGGGATACTGCAGGGATGAGTGCTTGGGTCCCAAGCAATATTAATGATTTAGATGAGGGAGCTAAATGTAATATCTCTGAGTGTGCAGACAACAAAAAGTTGGGTGAGAGGTTGAACTGTGAGCAGAATGTAGAGATGCTTCTGTGTGATTTGGACAAGTTGACTGAGTGGGCAAATGCATGGCAGATGAAATATAATGTGGCTAAATGTGAGGTTCTCTACTTTGATAGCAAAAACACAAAGCCAAATTATTATCTAAATGACAATAAATTGGAAAATGGGAGGTGCAACAGGAACTGGGTGTCCTTGTACATCTGTCACTGAAAATCAGCATGGAGGTGCAGTAGGCAGTGAACAAGGTAAGTGATATGTTGGTCTTCATAGCAAAAGAATTCAAGTACAGGAACAGGTGTGTCTTTATATACACAACTAAAGTATTGTGTGCAGTTCATTCTTACCCTCGAAAGAATATTATAACTATGTCAACAGAGGTTTACCAGATTGATTCCTGGAATGTCAAGGCTGATGTACGAAGAGAGTCTGGATTGGTTCGGGCATTTAGAAAAATGATGAGGAGGGAATCTCATAGAATCATATGAAAGTCTAGCAGGACTCAACAGGGTAAATGGATGTTCCCGATGAAAGTCCAGAACCAGGGATCACAATCAATGGATATAGGGCATTCAGGACTGAGATGAAGAAAAAACTCTTTCTACTATTTTCTGTGTTTCTATGAATTGTGAATCACCATTAACTGCTGCACCATTAACCTCATAAAAACAAGGCTTTGAGTGTAGTCAGCATGAATTGCAAGCTGTGAAGACTTCAGGGTTTGGTCAAGTTGGGAGTTTGGTGAAGGGGGGGAAAGAGGTATTGCTGTGTGTTGTTTTCTAAACTACTTCCACAGATCAGTGGGTGCAAGAGCAGACCAGAGCCTGAGAGCTGGGAGACAGTGTGATCACAGTTAAGTGATTGGCATGTGAGTATTCTCTGTTAAAGGACTTGTTTTCAGGTTAGAATCTAATTAGAAGGAACGTTTACTGATTGGAAACTAAATATCTGTAGTGAATTTTCTTTTCAATTGAAAATCTAATTATATAAAAATAAGGTGCAAAGCTAGACAATGTGTTGCTGTAGTATGTGAAAGCTGGTGGACCCTATTATGGTTCATCATGACCACTTCGGAGTAAGTGTTGATTGACTCTGAGCCCAAGTTCCTTGAGCAATGAGCTGTAGTCCTAGCTTCAGACACAGTGATGCACCAGGGATGGGAAGCGTTACCTAGACACTATGACATTGTAGCTATTACAGAGACTTAGTTACGAGAGGAACGAGACTGGCAGCTTAATGTTCCAGGATTTAGATGTTTCAGGTGATATAGAGAGGGATATAAAAGAAATAGAGGAGTTGTGCTACTGATTAGGGAAGATAAGAGTAATCCTCGGGTGAAAGTACTAAATTGAGACAGACTAATGACTAAGAATTTAAACAGGTGTTAGGAAGGCTAAAAGGAGACAAGAAATAGCCTTGACAAATAGGATTAAGGAAAATCCCAGGTTATGTATAATGGTGAGTCTAGAGAGAGATATGCTGATATTATAGGGCATGTCAATATAAAAAAGGGTGGGTGTTTTGAACAGCATTAAGATAGACAAACCCCTAGGACCTGATGGAATCTATCCCAGAATATCAAAGGAGGTGAGGGTGGGGCCTCATACAAAATCTTCATATCCCCTTTAGGTGAGGTCCCACAAGACTGGAGAATAGCCAGTGCTGTTCCTTTGTTTAAGAAGAGCAACAGAAATAATCCGGGAAATTATAGACCAGCGAGCCTAACGTCAGTGGCGGGGAAATTATTGGAGAAGATTCTTAGGGGCAAGGTTTATCCACACTGGTAATGACAGGCATCATGGCTTTGTGTAGGTAAGGTTGTGTCTCACAAACTTGATTTGAGTTTTCTGAGAAGGTGACAAAGATGATTGATGAGGACAGGGCGGTGAATATTGTCTACATGGACTTCCTTGACAAGGTTGACATAGAAAGCTGATATGGAAGGTGATGTGATATGGGATCTGTGGTAAGCTGGTAAGATGGATACAGACCTGGCTTGGTCAGAGAAGACAGAATATCAGCAGAAGGATGATTTTCTGACTGGAGATTTATGGCCAGTCATGTTCCAAAGGGATCAGCACTGGAATCCTTGTTGTGTGTAACATATGTAAATTGGTTGAAGGAGAATGTAGGTGGGCTGCCCAATAAGTTTGAGGTTGGTACAAGTTTGGGGAATCTATGGATCGTGAGGAGGATTGCCAAACCATAAAGTGGGATATAGATAGACTGGAGACTTGGTCAAAGAAATAGCAGATGAAATTTAATCCACAAATGTGAGGTGATGCACTTTGGAAAGTCTAATGCAGGAGAGAAGTATACAATAAATGACCTTAGCATTGACATAGAGAGAGATTTCGTCATACAGGTCCACAGTTCTGAAAATAGCAACATAAATGGATAAGTTGGTAATGGCATATAGCATGCTTGCCTTAATCAGGGGGAGCGTCGAGTATAAAAATTGGCAAGTCCTGTTGAAGCTGTATTGAACTTTAGTAAGTTTACATTTGGAATCTTGTGAACAGTTCAGATTGCCATTCTACCACTCTACATGACTGAGACTTACTATGTCTGCTTTGGTCAGTAGTCAAGGAGATGAGTAAGGCAGATAGAGAGTTGCAGGAGGTAGCAATTCAAGAGCCTGAGCCCCTGTCCTTGTCAAAAAGGTTCAAGATTCTTGTTCCTTGTATGCACAAGAGTGAGATCTTTAGGGAGGGAGGATGAGCAAACTGTCCATAGCCCCATGTTATAGGGAGCCAATTGAGTTGGGGAGAAAAGAGAAATATAGCCATAATCAGGAACAGTTCTGTTAGGGGAATAGACACTGTACTCGATATCCAAGATTGGGAGTCCCAAAGGCTGTATTGTGAACCTAGTGACAAGGCTAAGGACATCTCACCTGGACTGCAGAGGAACTGCAGAGAGGGGAAAGATCCAGTTGTCATGACCCATGAAAGTACCAATAATGTAGGTAAAATTAAGTAAGAGGTTCGACGGTCAGAACATGAGTAACAAGGTGCTAAATTAAAAGGCAGAATCACAAACGTAATCATCTCTGGATTACTACCTGAGCCAAGGGCTAATTGATATAGGATCAATTAGATTGATAAATGGCTCAAAGATTGGTGTGGGGGAAATGGGTTTGAATTCTTGTAAAACACTAAATAAAAAAAAAATAACTGAAGGTGGTGGAATAGAAACAAAATCCCCAAAATGGCTGGAAAATCTCAGCGAATCAGGCGGCATCTATGGAGAGAAAGCAGAGTTCTGAAGAAAGGCCACTGTATCCAAAACATTAACTCTGCTATCTCTCCAAGATGCTGCCTGATGTGCTGAGTTTTTCCAGCAAGATCTGATTTTGTTTTTGAATTCTTGTAAAATTGGCAGCAGTACTGGGCAAGAAAGAGTTTTTCCTTTTGAACAGGCTCCACTTGAATGATGCTGGGCCAGAGTCTTGGTGAATCACAGAACCAGGTATGTTGATAGGGCTTTAAACTAAATAGTGATGGAAGAGAAGATATCTCCTATTATATGTTCTCCCACTAACACTTGGTCCAGTTGGCCCACTTCATTTACAAGAACCAGGTCCAACAAAACATCTTTTCCTGAACTGGACAGATACCGCTGTAGGAAACTCTCCTGAACACAATTTAGGAATGCTTGCCACTAACCTTGGTTAGCAAGGTTAGATCACTTGGAATACAGGGCGAACTAACCATTTGGATACAGAACTGGTTCGAAGGTAAAAGAGGATGGTGGTGGAGGTTTGTTTTTCAGACTGGCTGCCTGACTAGCAGTGTGCCTCAAGAATCAGTGCTGGGTCTATTGCTTTTTGTCATTTATGTAAATAATTTGGATGTGAACATAGGACTTGTGATTAGAAAGTTTGCAGATGACACCAAAATTGGCAGTGTAGTGGACAGCAAAGAAGTTTGCCTCAGACTACAATGCGATTTTGATCAAATGAGTCACTGGACCGAGGAGTGGCAGATGGAGTTAAATTTAGATAAATGTAACATGCTCCATTTTGGTAAGGCTAATTAGGGCAGAACTTATACACTTAATAGTAAGGTCCTGGAGAGTGTTGCCGAACAAAGAGACCTTTGAGTGCAGTTCATAGTTCCTTGAAAGTGAAGTCATAGATAGTTAGGCTAGTGAAGAAGGTATTTGGTATGCTTGCCTTTATTGGTCGGTACATTGAGTATAGGAGTTGGGAGGTCATGTTATAGGTACACAGAAAATTGGTTAGGCTACTTTTGGAATACTGTGTACAATTCAGGGATCTCTGCTGTAGGAAAGATGTTGTGAAATTTGAAAGGGTTCAGAAAATACTTACAAGGATGTTGCCAGGGTTTGGGGGATTTGAACTACAGGGAGACGCTGAATAGGCTAGGGCTATTTCCCCTGACCTCTCAGCCTCAGCTGACCTTACAGAGGTTTACAAAATCATGAGGGGCATGGATAGGGTGAATAGCAAAGGTCTTTTCCCCAGCATAGGGGTGTCCAAAACTAGAGGGCATAGTTTTAAGGTGAGAGATGAAAGATTTGAAAGAGATCAAAGGGGCAATTTTTTCACACTGAGGGTGGTGCATCTATGGAACAAGGTGCCAGAGGAAGTGGTGGAGGCTGGTACAATTACAACATTTAAAAGGCATATGAATAGGAAGGATTTAGAGGGATATGGGCCAAATGCTGGCAAATAGGTCTTGGTTATTTTAGGATATCTGGTTGGCATGGACAAGTTGGATCAAAGAGTTTGTTTCTGTGCTGTACATCACTGGGATTCTATGTCTCTAAGTAAGGAGATTTTGCTAAAATAATGCAAGATACCAATCAGATCACAGCTGGAATATTGCAAATAGTTTTGGGCCTCTTATCTAAGTAAAGCATTGGAGACAGTTCAGAGAATATTCATTGGGTTGATACTGGGTATGGATGGACTGTCATATGAGGTTGCGTAGCTTGGCTCTGTACTCAGTGGAATTTATAAGAATGAGACATGACCTTACTGAAACATACCAGATTCTTAAGGAACTTGACAGGGTAGATGCAGAAAGGTTGCTTCCACTTGCAGTAGAATCTAGGACAAGAGGACAGAATTTTTAAGAACATTTCAGACCAAGATGAGAATTTTATTTTCTGAGATTGTGAGTCAGTGGTATTCTTTGCTGCAAAGGGCTGTCAAAGCTGGGCCATTCAGTATATTCAAGGCTGAGATGGACAGTGCAGTTGAGGATGATCAGATTTATCATGGTCTCACTGAATGGCAAAGTAGACTCCATGGGCAGAATGGCCTCCTTCTGCTCCAGTGTGTCATGTTCCTATGTAACTGGATTTGTCTATAAACACATATCATGTTAAAAAACTGATACAGGAATTACATGAAAAGTTTCTCTCTCCAATTTCTTCACCTCTCAATGGACAGACTTTGGCAAAAGGCATTGATAAACATTGGACATTAACACTAAAAATACTCAGTAATCTTTTTCTATTTAAGATCCTGTCTTCAGACCAGTGTGATGCGCTCTGTCAAATTGTCAATACAGTCAAAATTGTTTTCCATATTTTTGTGCTGTAGTGGTGAAGTATTGGAACATCTCAACAACCTTTTTGAGTTCAACGAGGGAAACAGACGTGTGATGAGGAGGAATGATTGACCTCTAAGCTCTTTGTGCAGCAGCAGCTTCTGCAAGCAGTAGCCAGTGAATTGTCATGCCAAGTTGTACACACAGAGTCTCTTAGCGGCTGAGCAAAGGTTGGTCATTGTGCTCCTTGGTTGAGGAACATAGTGCATCTATGATTGTCTTCACCGTCACTTTAGAATGATTATCTATAATATCAATATGGCACATAAGCATGTGCCAAAAGGCAGAATGACCCCACACACTCACAGACACAGTCTGTGATGTCACCTGGCTGCAAGAAGCCACAGCAGTCACCTGCACATAGACCAATGACGTCACCTTGTTCAGATATATCTGACCATGCGCTGCTGAGATCTCTACATTCTGGCGTCAGTATGAGTGCATGTGCACATGTCCTACTGATGTCTTCGCATGTGTGCATGGACTGCTGATTTCACCTCCGAGACTAGGGCCAGGTGGAAGTGGAATATGTATCTCTACACAGGGAGAGTACTTTTGTCAAACCAGGAAGCTATACCCAGGGACCAAGGCTGCTGCTGCCTGCCTTAAACTTTTACACAGTGGTGGCAAGGGAGAAACAGCAGTTTCTGGGAGGTGGGGTTCAATTAGATGCAGCAGCAGCTCCCCAGGCACAGCCCCACAGCTAAGGAAAGGATCTCTCCCCAGATTGCGAAGAGGAGTCCGCATTCAAAACAGCAACAGCAACAAGATACTGCTGATTATGGGAAACTCCACTCTGATAACTGCAAATTGTGTTTCCTTTGAATGTCTGCACAACACAATCCACATAAAACATTAAAATAAGACTTTTTTTTCCCTGGTAGTATAGGAGGCTCTTTTGTTCATTGTGCATTCCGGCAATACTGCAAATTAAAAATGTAATTGAAATGTGACCACTTAGAAGTTTCAGGATTCAAACTGGGAGAAAGTGAGGACTGCAGATGCTGGAGATCAGAGCTGAAAAATGTGTTGCTGGAAATGCGCAGCAGGTCAGGCAGCATCCAAGGAGCAGGAGAATCGATGTTTCGGGCCCGAAATGTCGATTCTCCTGCTCCTTGGATGCTGCCTGACCTGCTGCGCTTTTCCAGCAACACATTTTTCGGCTCAGGATTCAAACTGTCTACAGAACGATTTGGAGATGCCGGTGTTGGACTGGGGTGTACAAAGTTAAAAATCACACAACACCAGGTTATAGTCCAACAGGTTTAATTGGAAGCACACTAGCTTTCGGAGCGACGCTCCTTCATCAGGTGTCTAGAGAACAACAGGGATTTTAGCATCCCGTGTAAAGTGGCAGCAACAATGGAGTGATTATCTCTGTCCTCCTTAGGCCAAGATAACACTCCAACTAAAAGTACTTCTCGAAAGCTGCTGCTTTCAGTGGCTTAGATGTGAAGGTGTTGGACTGGGGTGGACCAAGTTAAAAATCCCACAACACCAGGTTTATTTGGAAGACTCGCTTTCGGAGTGCTCTCCTTCATCAGGTGAAGTGCTCCAAAAGCTAGTGCTTCCAAATAAACCTGTTGGACTATAACCTGGTGTTGTGTGATTTTTAACTTCAGTGATTTAAGAATAGCTTGGAGTGCTTCATGTGTGTGCAATCTGTACGCCACCTAGTGGTAGTATTTGCAGCATACATAGTCTTTTAACTTGTACATAAATATGTGCAGATTTTGTGACTTGTAGATTTGTGCTGTGGTGTGGTCTACCTCAACAGCAGTTGGTTGGCCTGCACAAGCATTCACATTTCTCTCTCTCTTTCAAAGGTTACAGGGAGAAAGCGGGAAAATGGGGTTGGAAAACGTATCTGCCATGATGAATGGAGGAGCAGACTCGAGTAGAGCCTAATTTATGCTCCTATGTGTTATGGTTTTAGGGGATTAGCTAATCCAGAGTTATCACTCTGGAACATCGGCTCATTCAGGGCATCCTTCTCCTGTAAGAACAGTTGACAACTTTGCCACAGCTACATTTTTATGTTAACAGAATTTGATTATTGGCAATTTCACTGTATTCTCATAGAAGAATCCCTACCATGTGGAAACAGGCCATTTGGCCAGACAAATCCACACCAACCCTCCAAAGAGTAACCCACACAGACCCATTCCCCTATCCTATTACTCTACATTTACCCTGACTAATGCACCTAGTTACACATTCACTTAACTTACTCATCTTTGGATTGTGGGAAGAAACAGGAGCACCCGGAGGAAACCCACGTAGACAGAATATGCAAATTCCCCACAGACAGTCGCCCAATGCTAGAATTGAACCCGGATCTCTGGG
This sequence comes from Chiloscyllium plagiosum, assembly GCF_037043375.1. Lineage (NCBI taxonomy): Eukaryota > Metazoa > Chordata > Chondrichthyes > Orectolobiformes > Hemiscylliidae > Chiloscyllium > Chiloscyllium plagiosum. Next base: position 47,105,799 of record NW_028270147.1, on the reverse strand, counting down.
ATAAACCGTGTTTCAATGAGCCAGTTACTTAAATTAATATGTTAGAACTTTGATAATCATGTAAATCTTTACATTTTATTAGTTAAGGAGAGAAACTGTCCAAGATCTCTACTGCTTCATTGATTTTGCTGCATTATTATCAATTTGCATTTCCAGCAATTTGCAGCCCAAAATTGATTGGAACTGAAGGGTAATTGAAAATTCAATTCACAACATCCTTCACAAAATGTCTCATTGTAACAAAAATTATTGGACAATATTTTACCCACAGTTTCTCTTTCTTACTTTATTATAAACCTATGATTTATTCTCAACTGGCAAGGAAACCCAGGATCTACCTGATAGAAACTGGACATTTGCTTATTGTTTGCCACAAAGCAATTGTAGTTTTGCAACTGGTCCAAAAACAGAAGAGGTCCTTGAGGTTATGTTAAAAATTCCCTTTGTGGGATCTCAACCAGGTCCACAATGAAGTGGCAGCCTCCACTTTCCTTTGAATATATGGATCTTCCCATCACAAATTAGCACAATAGAGCAAACCATTTATTTTGACATAAACTGGACTTTGGTTTACTAACCAAGGATTTTTTTTTTCATTTAGAAAGCAGCAATTCTTACTTCGAGTTACTATTTTGGCAAAGGCCATGTAATTAAACAGGATATTACAATGAACAGTTGAGATATTGTTCTTATTTCATCTGCATGAAAGGTTGCACTTCTGTATTAGTTTCAGTCAAAACTGAGCAATTGTTCATTATGGTCTTTAATGTATATGTGACGGTGCTGCAATGAAGTTTTTCACTGCAATAAATTTCAAATAATGAACAGGAAATGATGGCTATAATTGTGTTTGTGAAAATATTTATTTTTAGTGTGACTATCATGGGACATTTTTACATATGTGCAATCTAAGTTGGACATCAAAAATATTACTGTACAAGGTATTGTGGTGATTCAGTATATGAAAGCACTAATGTGTGAATTTAACTGAATTTGTGGCTGAACTTTATCTTTCAAGTCAGCGATCTCATGTTACGTGTAAAGTGGGGTCTCAAACATGCCCAGCAGTTTTGAACTTGCTCAGTTTCACTAGCAGCAGCTCTTGAATGAACACCCCATCGTGTTAGCTGTTCTATGCAGAATGACTGCCCACTCCCTGAAACTGGTGTTGCAGGGGACCAGGAGCTCAACAGTGCCATCGGGAATGCTAACCAGGGCCCTGGACCCTAGAGAAGGTAGACTGATTTTTTTGGAACTTGAAAACAATATTACTGGATGGAAACACCTCTGACCAAACCACTGTGGACACGGGTGGGCGGATGGGGCTGGGGGTGGGCGTGTTCTCCTTCTGCAGTCTTCTCTTTGAATGAAGAAATAATCTACCCCCACTCCATGAGTAATGAGTAAAAATGGAAAAATGTGTAAAAACCCAACAAACTTTCAAATTATGCTATTGATCTGAACTGGCGCTCCATATTAAATGATAAAAGATGAGTTCAGGTTTTTACAAGTTTTATTGTTTTTTTCCTCTCCACAAGCCACCACTTGAGGCTCCCTGCATTCATGTGATTGCTTTCCCATCAAGCAAGTTATCAATGCAGCTGACAGCCTGTTTTAAAGTGGCCACTAATGTTTACATTTGCTTCCTGCCTCCTTATGTTAAGAAACCAGAATTAATTTTAGTAAAATGCCCGCAGTAGTGAAACTGCATCAGAGAGCTGGTTCCACTATAATGTCCTTAATTTTACCAGTTGCCGTGCCGTGATTCCTCCTGGGAACCATTAAATTTCCTCCTTCTAGCACATATACACACACACAGCTATATTTTACACTCCTCATACTGGGCTTCAAAATGCAAGCAAGGGTTTGTAAATATCGCCCTGTGGCCCATCACTGTTTACCCATGCCTCTTGAAATATTTACAGGGGAAAATTGATGTGTAAGTTGTTTGACCTGCCCTGGGTCTATTGAGTCCTAAAATGGCCACTTAAAGACTTCATCCCATCCTGGTGCTATTTTACTCATAACAACAGGAGTCTGTGTTGAACAAGGGTCGAGGGTACCCTGTACCCATTTATGGTAGCTCTCCCACATGACATTATACTTCCCCATTTACCTTTCTCAAAATCTTTAAAACCCAGCCCAAAAACCCTGTCACAGAGAGCCTGCCAATCTGAACCTGATGAAAAACTCCAATTTACCTTGGTCTCTCCCTCCAACAATGATCTCCACTGGGTGTTGCCTTCAGTACCAGCTATGATCAATCTTGCCTGTTGCTACTGGGACGTCAGAGTTGCCAGTCATTTATTTGATCATCCTGGTCCTTAGGGCTAAAAATTCTGCGCTCAATCTATTAATTACAAATTGACCAGGACAACCATTATTCACTTGGGGAGCTCCTTGCTTGCTTTTAGCTGGTGTGGTGGGGACTAAAATCCAGCCATTCACAGAGTTGGAACAGGATTAATCTTTCATGCTCTTCCTTACTTCCTTGTGCTAGAGAGTAAACCTGCCAAACGCCCCATCAGTTCGAAGAAAGTTCATTTCAAAGAATTGTCGAAAATATCTCATTGAGATGTTCTAACTCCAGCTGAAACAACTTGAAAGCAGAAATGACATAATATATGTTGTGTCAAGGGTCAAGGATTGTACTTTGTCAAAAACACAAATATCACAAATTAGAATAATTGCAATATCATTTAGGTGCATATTGTTTGGATTTATGAATGTATTTAAAATTGTTAATCTGTTAACATGTTTGTCTACTGTTTTCAATGGCCAAGGATGTCACATATTCTTTGCACTCCAAATTAATAATTCTTCCCTCCTAATCTTCACCTAATAAGGGAGTTTTAGATGCCTCGGTATAATGACTTTGAATTGAATAATATTATATTAGCAAGTCATCAACCAAAACAGCCCAGTTGGGAGAGCATTAATATGAAGTTCTAAAGTCCCTAATTCAATTCTAGTTTTCAGCAATGGCTGTTATCCGTCTAGATATGATGGGCCAATAGGATTCTTTGGACACTGGAGGCATGTGTAGTGAATCAGCATCACTGTGAGTCAGCATCACTGAAGTCGACTGGTAGGTACATGCAGTGAGTCAGCATCATTATGAGTTGGCCTGTGAGATATGTGCCATGAGTTAGTATCATTGTGATGTGGACTAAGCAAAACAAAGGAAGATTCTGTGCTCTTGAAGCAATGTGAGTGTGCAGGGACAGCAGCTTGAAAAAGAGTGTGCGAAAACAGAGGCAGCAGCTTCATAAAGAACAAAAGGGTGTGGAGTTAGTAGATTCTCAAACAACATGAGAGAGCAGGGCATCAGCTTCATAAAGAGTACACCTGTGTGAGAAAAGCAGTGATGGTGGAAGATAAAAACTCTTGGCAGAGAGCTCCTTCAACTTATTTCTTTTAGAAAGAGCTAAAGTGTGACATCACAGGAAAACTAGTAGGTGATTGGTGGATATTTATTCCATATCTTTCATTTGATCAATTGGCTTAAATCGTGAGATGTATTATAACTGAAGAGTACAATTGAGAATCATAGAATCCCTACAGTGTGGAAACAGGTCCTTTGGCCCAATATGTCCACACTGGCCTTCTGAAAAGTAACCCACCCAGACCCATTCCCCTACCCTATTATCCTATTTTTACCCCTGACTAACGCACATAACCTACACATCCCTGAACACTATGGGCAATTTCACATGGTCAATTCACCTAACCTGCATATCTTTGGATTGTGGGAGGAAGCTGGAGCATCCAGATGAAACCAACATAGACACAGGCAGAATATGCAAACTCTACACAGATAATTGCCCAAGGCTAGAATCGTACCTGGGTCCCAGGCACTGAGAGGTAGCAGGGCTAACCACTGAGCCACTTGCCACCCAAATTTACCTTTAAGTTATTTAACATCCAAGTTGATTGAATAGATTAGTGATGGAGGTGATATTTTGCAGCTGTACTATTTGGGCATTGGCAGATGCTGGTGCAGTCCATGGTAGGTACACCCACAGCAGCGTTGGCTGTTTAAAGCATTTCAGCTTCGGAGTTGACAATCTGGAGTCTGCGCTGTGGACTCTGTAACATATCAGGAAGAGGTACCTGGACACTTTGTTTCAGGAGGCAGTTACGTCAAACTCAGCATGTGGTCAAGATCAAAGTCAGGAGAGTGTGACTGCGAGTGAAGCAGGTGTGGGGATCCAGAATTTAGACTTGGAGGTACTTCAGCCAGCATCCTTGTCCAATAGGTACGACATTCTTGTTGCCAGTGTGGACTGAGGGCATAGTCTGCAAAAACAATGAATAATCTCACCACAGCACCATCGTCCAGAACACCGTTCAAGTGGGGGTGTAAAGGGAAATGTGACCATAAAAGGGGATAGCATTTCTGGGGGAATAAATACTAGTCTCTGCAGTGAAGACACAGAGTCAGAGACATCTTCTGACTGAAGAGGAAGTCAGAATGGCAGGGGAAAGATCCAGTCATCATGGTCCACATAGGTACCAGTGACATTGTTAGTTCTAGGAAAGGAAGCTCTGTTGAGATAGTATGAGTAGCTCAAAATGAAATAACAAGGCAGTATCACAAAGGTAACAATCTCCAATTACTATCTGAGCACCATGTGCAAATTTGCCATCATAAATAAGGTTGGAAAGGATTATAGATTGTTATGGGTGAAATAGGTTCTGATTCATGGGGAAGTGGCACCAATACTGAGGAAAGAGAAAGATGTTCCATTGGGACAGGCTTCATTTGAACCATGCTGAGACCAGAGTCCTGGCAAATCATATAACTAGGGTTGTAGGTAGGACTTCAAATTAATTAATGGGGGTGGGAATAGTATGAGGATATCAACAGAAGGAAATTTTAAAAATTGAAAAAGGAACAAGAGAGCAGAGATACAACTTAGTGAAGTGAAAACAATAATCAAAGTCTGATGGAAGGAAAAGAATATATACGCAAAGGAGTGCAGCAGAAATTGGAACCAGAGAGAATAATAATGGTAAAAGGTCAAAGCTTAAGGCTCATTATCTAAATGCACATAGCATTTGTAACAAGATAGATGAGTTGACAGTACAAATATAAATAAAATGAATAGGACTCAATAGCTATTACAGACACATGATCACAATGGGACCAAGATTTACATTCAGAAAAATAGACAAGAAGGAAAAGAAGGTGGTGTAACTTTATGAATAAAGGAAAATATTGGTGCAGTGGTGAGTAGTGATGTAAGTAAGAGAAAAAGGTCACAGGTGGGAGTCATCCATCGGCCCCAAAGAGTTGCCTCACTTTAGGACAAAATTGGGAGACAATGAAGGTTTGTAAGAAAGGCACAACAATACAAGTCTCATGGATGATTGTAATCTGCATTTTGACTGAACAAATCAGATGGGTAAACGTGACTTAAAAGATGAATTTATAGACTGCATCAAGGAGTGCAGACCTATCCAAGAACAGGCTGTTAGATCTAGTAATATATCATGAAGTAGGGTTAATATAATATCTCATAAAGTATTCTCTAAAGTAACAATCACAATATAGTTGAATTTGAAATTGAGCCTGAGGGCAAGAAACTCCAATTTCAAGCCAGTGACTCCAATTTAAATAAGAGCAATTACAGAGATTTGGAGAAAGTGTTGTCGAAAGTGAGCTGTGAAAATGGAACATGACAGTGGATGAGCAATGGCAGACATTTAAACTGATATTTCAAAATGATCAGCAAAAATTTATTCTGGTCAAAAAGAAGGACTCGATGGGTGGCACGGTGGTTCAGTGGTTAGCACTGCTGCGTCACAGCGCCAGGGTCCCAGGCTCGATTCCAGCCTCGAGCAACTATCTGTGTGGAGTTTGCATATTCTCCCGTGTCTGCGTGGGTTTCCTCCAGGTGCTCCGGTTTCCTCCCACAGGCCAGGTGAATTGGCAATGCTAAATTGCCCATAGTGTTAGGTGCATTAGTCAGAGGGAAATGGGTCTGATGGGTTAATCTTCGGAGGGTCAGTGTGGACTGGTTGGGCCCGAATCTAATCTAATCTAAAAATAGCAAGCCACCTATGGTTAACAAAGGTTGTCAAGGAGAATATTCAATTAAATACTAAGTCATACAAAGTAGTGAAAATTTGTGGCAGGGCAGAGGATGGGAATTTTTTTTTTAGAATCCAGCAATGGATGACTAAAAATTTAATAAAGAAAGAGAAAATTGATTACGAATGTAAATTGACAAAAAATATTAAAACAGCAAGAGCTACATGGGTATACCAGAAGAGAGAGTAGTTAAAGTGGGTATGGAGGGAAAGGGGAAGTGGCAGATAATTCAACCCAATATTTGACTTGAAACATTAACTCTGCTTCTCTTTTCCACAGATGCTACCAGATCTAAGGGTTATTTCAGCATCTTTTGTTTTGATTTTAAATAATCAATATCATATTTCAAACATTTTACAGATTTCTCCCTCCAAATTTCTGCAAAGTCCTCCAGTCTTTCACCCTTCCCTCACGCTTGAAATTTCCATTCCTCGATTGCACCCCTACAGCTTTTCCGTATCATTATCTATGCCTCTTACTTTCCAGTACACAGCTTAGAATTTCTTCTCTCGACACCTCTAGTTCTCCTGCTTTTAAAATCCAGTTTCTGAACTAAATGTTTTGTCATTGCTTCTTTGATTTGTAATCATCTTATCTGGTAATTCCACTGTGAATTTTGACCATTTATCTCTATTGTGGCTGTAGTGCCATTGTTAGTTGTTGTTGTGGTGCATCATTTAAAGCTTCAGAATTTCTCACTCTCGATAGTCATAATTTCCATCGATGTAAGTTACATAAATAAGTCATAACGTTAGTGATTGTAATGAGGTCAGCCAGGTAGACCTCATAGAATATGAGTTCCCTGATCAGGGCAGTTAATCTAGTCCAATCAGTGAGCCCTGGCTGACAGATATAAGCAGGAGTGTCAGAGGTTCTGTCCACTCTGCGAGTTGACTCTGAGGAAGCTGGATCAGTGTCAATTACTTTGCACATTTAAACAAAGGATAACTTGGCAATGGGATACCAGCCTTTGTGGAGTTATTTCAGTGGTGGCAAGTTAAAAAAGTGCTCCGTAAGAAATTTGCATGTAACAGTCATCTTTGAGTTGGAGTAAGCATTCCCAGTATCATATTGATATTTAGGAAGCTTGACTCATTTGATTCTGCCATTGAAGACTGGGCCCAGTATGTGGAAAAAATGTTACCTTTTTCCGACAAATTACATTGGGACAGATGAAAAGCAATGAGTACAGCTTTTGATGGCTTGTGAACCCTACAGCTTTTTCAGTTATTAGAGCCTAACATTCCCTGAGTCGCCAGATACTAAAACCTTTCAAAAGTTTATGTTTTTAGTTAAGGAATATTACGACACCAAGCCAGCTCTAATTCTGAGACACTCTCAGTTTTACTCGATAGTTCGAGAACCAGGGGAATCCATGTTGGGATTTTTGACAAGGTTAAGATGATTGGCAGAGGCATGTGACTTTAGTTTAATGCTGAATGCAATACAGAGAGACGGTTTGGTATTCTAGGGCGACTCAAAGGACAAGATCATGCTGCTCACCTCTGCAGATGTAATTGAGTGGTGGCTCCCATTCTAAGTGCATTCAGTTAAAATCAAAACACCATCCGGGTGGTCAAGTAACAAATGCAGATGCCTTGAGCTGTTTCCCACCGGCAGATATGCCACTGGTGATGCCGCCACTGGAAGTATCCATTTTGGTTTTAAACTTTCTGGACACCCTTCTAGTCACCACTGACAATATCAGAGTGTAGACAGACATAACCACGTGGGTGGGACAGTGCCCCGAGTGCCAACAAGAACAAACATAACCACTAGCAAATCCACCACATTCATGGGAATGACCCGGCCTTGGTTACACATTGACTATGCCAAGTCATTTCATGGGCTCAATGTTCTTAGTCATTGTGATGCCCATTCAAAGTGGTTAGATGTGTTTAGGATTTATTCATCAAACATGGGAATGACGGTAGAAAAGCTGCAAGCATCGTTTGCAATATACGGGATCTTGGAAGTGTTGGTCACAGACAAAGGGTCATCATTTCCCAGCAGGGAATTCAAGTGCTTCCCAAAGTCAAATGGTTTGACATATGAGGACAGCTCCATATCATCCATCAGCCAATGGTCTGGTGGAGGAATAGTCCAAACTTTTGAAGACAGGCTTAAAGAAACAGCCTACAGCTTCACATGAACCAAACTGTCCTGGTTACCATTTGATTATTGGATCACCCCTCATGTAACTTCAGGGATAACTAGAAGGCCCATATCCCTCCAAACCCTTCCTATTCATATACCCATCCAAATGCTTCTTAAATGTTGCAATTGTACCAGCCTCCACCACATCCTCTGGCAGCTCATTCCATACATGTACCACCCTCTGCGTGAAAAAGTTGCTCCTTAGGTCTCTTTTATGTCTTTCCCCTCTCACCCTAAACCTATGCCTTCTAGTTCTGGACTCCCCGACCCCAGGGAAAAGACTTTGTCTATTTATCCTATCCATGCCCCTCATAATTTTGCAAACCTCTATAAGGTCACTCCTCAGCCTCCGACGCTCCAGGTAAAACAGCCCCAGCCTGTTCAGCCTCTCCCTATAGCTCAAATCCTCCAAGCCTGGCAACATCCTTGTAAATCTTTTCTGAACCTTTTCAAGTTTCACAACATCTTTCCGATAGGAAGGAGTCCAGAACTGCATGCAATTGGACCACATGAAAGCTGCAAATTTGCAAACAGGGCAGGAGCAAAACATATCCAATTCTTCAGAACAGCCAAAAGGCTATTGGAACCCATGAATTCACCCCCTCTGACTAGCATCAAAGAAACCTCGGGATCTGAGATGAACACGGCGGATATTGCAGTTTCAATGTCTTTTCAGCCTGAATAATTTCTTCCAAGATCCTCCAGGTGCAAGAGGCAGGCTAAGACCAGTACACGCCACCTGTTTCTGAGGCTGAGTCGGAGGAACCAGACCCAGGAGAGGCATTGAGGAAAAGATCAGGCCTACATCCCTAATCTTGGAGGCGAGGGTGGGAGGTTGGGATGTAGTTATTAGAATAAGGTGAGCCAAGTAGACTTCATAGAATATGAGTTCCCTGATTGGAGGATTGGTCCAATCAGGGAGTCCTGGCTGACAGATATATATGGGAGGTCAGACAGCCTGCTAACTCTGACAGCTGGCTCTGAGGAAACCGGCTCAATGGTAAGTACTATACATCTGTCAATTAAGGGTGACTTGGTGATGGGATACCGGCCTCTGTGAAGTTATTTCAATAAGCTTCTTGTGGCGTCCCCTATTCAGTGGGAATTGTGCATTTAAAGTTTCTTGCAGCATGGAAAATTTTGTCTGTTTCCCAGTTTTGCTGACATGATTCAGATTTTTTGGTTTTTCTTTGGAAACTCCTTCACTGGCACATTTTAGATTCCCATAAGCATCACACACCACTTTGCATCATGCATTATCAGACAGCAATGTATATTTCCTTATTGGAACTTCCTGGTTTTGTGCATTAGTGGAGAAGGAGGAAACAAATAGAAAAAAAAATTTAACAATGAAGCCAATCGACAAATACTACCAAACTGCATGTCTCTGTAAAAGTACAAAATTCTCAATTTATATTACAGATATTTTCAAGCTGCATATAACCATTTATACAACAGCTGAGGAGCCATCAAGGCCCACATATGCTAGGTCACTGAAGGCATCTTTAGGAGAGTTTGCAATGACGCCTAAGCAGAAGAATTAATGAACTATTCATTTCAATCATGAATCTGGATTTCCAAAGGAATCAGGCTGGTAAACCTTTGTTGCACACCCTCCATAGCCAGAACATCCTTCCTAGATAAAGAGACCAGAACTGCACACAATACTTCAGGATGTAGTCTCTAAAATTGCAGCAAGGCATCCCTGCTCCTGTACTCAAATCATACCATTTGCCTTTTTCACTGCCTGCTGCACCTTACTTTTAGTGACTCATGTACAATGACATTCAGGTCCCATTGCACCGTTGAAATTATTAGAAAAAGATTTAAGGGACAGAATTAATCTTCATTTGGAGAGACAAGGATTAATCAAGGATAATTAGCATGACTTTGTCAGGAGAGAGCATGTCTGCAGGTCTGAATATTTTGAAGAGGTGACCAGATGTGTGGATGAGAATAGTGCAGTGGATATGTTGTACATATACTTCTGCCACACCTTTGATGATCTATTTTATGGGTGACTGGTTGACAAGCTAAGAGCTCGGACAATTTTGTAAATTGGATCCAAAATTGGCTTAATCATAGGAGACAAAAGGTGATGGTTGCAGATTGTTTTTATGAAAGGAAGCTGTGTTCAGTGGCATACTACAGGGTTCAGTGTTGGCTCTCTTGCTATTTGTAATGTACACTATTGATCTTGGTGTGAATATAAGAGGTTTGATCAGTAAGTTCACAGTCAACATGAAACCTGGTGATGTATAAAAGAGTGAAGCAGAAAGCTTAGACCACAGGATAATAAAGGTAGACTGATCAGAGAGGCAGAACAATGACAAATTCTGAAAAGTGTGAGGTGATGCATTTTGAGGAACTAACAGGATAAGGGAATACATGATGAATCATAGGAAGTGCAGAGGATCAGAGGGATCTTGATATGTATGTGCACAGATCCTTGAAGACAACACGACAGGTCGGTAAGGTGGTTAAAAAGGCATGTAGAATATTTGCCTTGATTAGTAGAGGTGATGAGGGATGTAATGATGTAGCTGTGTAAGATGTTAGTCTACAGTTGGAATATTTTGTGCATGCTATAGGAAAGATGTGATTGTGTAGAGAGAGTGAAGAATAGATTCACCAGGATTTTGTCTGGGTTAGAGCATTTAAGCAATGAAGAGATATTAGATACACTGGAGTTGTTTTGCTTTGAACAGAGGGGACTCCCAATTGAAGCGTAACAGTTTATAGTTTCAACATTCTTATCTTATAGATGAGTCTTTTATGCGGAACCTTATTGAATGACTTCTGGAAATCCAAGTATACAACATCCACCTGTTCTCCTCCATCTGCTGCACTTGTTACATCCTCAAAGAATTCCAGTAAGTTTGTCAAACATGACCTTCCTTTCCTGTGTCTGCCTGATGGAACCCTTTCCATCCAGATGTCTCACTATTTCTTCTTTAATGATAGCCTCCAGTATTTTCCCAACTACAGATGTTAAGCTAACTGGCCTATAGTTATCTACCTTTTGCCTACACCCTTTTTTAAACAGCGACGTGACATTCGCTGTCTTTCAGTTCGCCAGGACCTGCCCAGAGTCCAGTGAATTTTTGTAAATAAACACTAATGCATCTATTATAACTTCTACCATTTCTTTCAGCACTCTGTGATGCATTCCATCAGGACCCGGGGACTTATCTCCTTTAGATCCTCAAGTTTGCTCAACAATACCCTTTAGTGATAACAGTTGAACTGAGTTCCTCACCTCCCATTGTATCCTTAACATCATTCTTTGGCACATCTTCCACTGTGAATACTGACACAAAATAGTTATCCAAGGCCTTGGCCGTTTCAGCATTACGCAATATTAATTCCCATTTCTCATCCTGCAAGAGACCCACATCCACTTAAGCCACCCTTTTCCATTTTATATATTTATAAAAACTTCTCCGAGCTGTATTTTTATATTCTGTGCTAGTTTGCATTCATAATTTATCTTTCCTTTCTTTATTGCTTGCTTTGTGGTTCTTTGTTGCTTTTTAACATTTTCACAATCTTCCTGTTTCTTGGCTACTTTGTAAGCCTGAGCTTTTAATTGGATGCCTTCTTTATTTCATTGATTATCCAAGGCTGGCTCTTCCTACCTTTGCTATCCTTGTTTTTGACCAGAATTTACTTACCTTGAGTACTGTGAAAATCTCTTTGAAACTTCTCCACTGTTCCTCAACTGTACCACCATATAAGTTGCGTTCCCAGTCTAATTTAATCAACTCCTTCCTCATCCCATTAAGATCTCCCTTGTTTAAGCATAACACTCTGGTTTAATTAGGGCATAGATATGAAGAAATATTTTCCCCTTAGTAACCAGAGGGTTAACCATAGAGTTTACCATAGATTTAAGGTAAAGGGCAGAAGCTTTAGAGGGGATTCAACGAAAACTTATTTTCACCCAGAGGGTGGTTCGTTTCTGGAACTCACTTCCTGAAAGATGGGATCCCATTACAATATTTAAGTATTTAAATGACCATTAGAAGTATCATAGCACACAAGTGCTGGAAAATGGGGCTGGAGAGCAGACAGGTGCTCAATGACTGACATAGACAACACACCATGCTGTAAAACTCCATGACTATCCGTTGGAAATATTTTCTTGGAAAGAAGACGAAGAAAATACTTGACAGAATTTTTTTAAATAACTTGGAGGCTAGAGGGAGTAAATAGGGAGAAACTGTTCCTGCTTATAAAAGGATCAAAAATGAGTGGGCATAGACAAAAGATTATTTGCAAAAGAAGCAAATGTGAGGCAATTTCTTTTCACACAGCAAATAGATGGGGCCGAGAACACAATGCCTGAAAGTGTGGTAGAGGTGAGTTCAATTAAGGTTCTCAAACTGGCATTAGATGATTACTTAAATGGAAACAGTGTTCAGGGTTATGGGGCAAGGGTAGGAAAATGATATTAAGTCATAATGCCAATTCAAAGAGAGCTGGTGTGGGCTGAATGGCTTCATTTTACACCTTAACAATTCGGTCATGATTTGGAGGTACCCTGTTGGACTAGGATGTACAAAGTTAAAAATCACACAACACCAGGTTATAGTCCAAAAGGTTTATTTGGAAGCACTAGCTTTTGGAGCACTGCTCCTTCATCACGTGGTTGTCCTTTTCAGTGACTCCTCACTATTGGTCCAGAGGAAGAAAATGTTGTCAATATATCTGGTGTATAGTATTGGTTGGAGGTGATGTGCAGAAAAGAGGTCTTGCTCAAACCTGTGCATAAAAATGTTGGCACATTGGGGTGCAAGTTTGGTCCCCATAGCTGTTCGGTGTGTCTGGATGAAAAACTGGTTAGCGAAGGGGAAAATGTTGTGAATGAATGAATGAAATAATTGAATTTATTGTCACGTACCAAGGCACAGTAAAAGGCTTTGTCTTGCAAGCAATACAGGCAGATCACATAGTTAAGTAGCATAGGTAGTAAATAATAGGTAAATAGTGACAAAAACAAAAACAGGTGAATGTTAAGAGTTTGTGAGTCCATTCAGTATTCTAACAACAGTAGCTTTGAAACTGTTACAAAACTGGCTGCTGTGTGTGTTCAGACTGCTGTACCTTCTCCCCGAAGGTAGAGGTTGTAGAAAAACATTGCCAGGTTGGGATGGATCTTTAAGAATGCTGGCGGCCTTTCCTTGACAGTGAGCCTTGTAGATGAATTCTATAGTTGAGAGGTTGGCCTCTGTGATTGTCCGGGCCAAGTTCACCATTCTTTCTAACCATTTCTGATCTTGAATGGTACAGTTGCCATACAGACAGAATGCTCTCGATGGCTCACCTATAAACATTGGCAATGGTATTCACCATCATGCCAACTTTCCTCAGCTGCCTGAGGAAGAAGAGATGTTATTGGGCCTTTGTAACCAGCCGAGGATAAAATGGATGAGTTGTAGGATGGTGCTCGGAGATTGGCAAGTTGTTCGTGTTGATTACTGAGGCTGTTGCCGTGGTGCCATCATTGTGGGGGATGCTGGTGTAGAGCCCATTGTGACAAGGAATGTTCCTGGGTTGACTGGTCTGTGGGTGCTAAGTTTCTGTAAGAAATCTTTAGTGTCGTGACAGAAGCTGGGGGGTCCCCTGTACAATAGGTTTCAAGAGCCCTTCAACATAGCTGGAGAGGTTCTCACACAGGGTAGATTGAGTGATTCAGTGATTGAGTGGGGTTCATTTTAAATATGCTGTCCCCGACCCCCACCACCAGCATTGCCTCTAGTGTAGGTAAATTAATATTCTCCAAGTTAACTTAAGTTCTGAAATCTAATTCCTCTCACCCATTGCTTATTGATTTTCACTAACACTGAAGTCAGCTATGGATGGACAATGCCTAATTTGCAAAGTTATTGCTCACTGGATGTCATGAATACTATAAATATGAGTCAGAAGACAAACTCCGACAGCCAAATAGATTGTATTAGGAGTCACGGGTGCTCAGATAATGTCACATTAAGTTAAAATATTCGATATGTATGCGAAATGTAATGGGTCAGGAGGGGAAAGATGTTCAACCTCTGCACAGAATCCCTCTCGATGAGTTCAGCTCAGATTCCGGAACTTCGGTAATGCTGGGGATTGGGGCTGTTCCAATTCGTGGCGAGCAGCAGTATCCTCTCCAACCACAGAATTTCCTCCTGCTTGCTGGCCAGTTTGATACTTCACTTGCTAAAAACTGAAGGCAGACTTTGGCTGAAAGTGACTGGGTTTTACTGTTTCCGTGATATCCAACTGTCCCACCCTCGTGTGCCAATCGAACTAAAATCGACTGGTGCACCCTTGCTGATTTTCACGCTTTGAGTACTGCAGACGAAACTCACGCCCCAAAGGAGTCGCTTAGATAAACTTTACCGGACTTTATAGGCTCGGCGGGATACCGCAGCATGTTCCTGCGTGTATTTCTCATGTCATGGTATGCGGTTCAAACTTAGACGGATCGAAACTGAGGGCAAGAGTTTGGCTCCGAACCCGAGGAAGCCGCGGCTGATCCGCAAAACCATCAATAATCAGTTCAGCGTTCAAAAGGAAATATTTCACGAAACATTCTGTTTGGATTTTTCACAGCTTTCTTGACAATATAAACGCCAAACAGCGGAAACAAAAACATTTACATAACTCCTAACCGTCAAATCAAAGTGCGACATCGTAACTGTTTTATGCTTCATAATTGGGAGATGTTTAAAAATTGTAATAAAGCAACATTGCCCAACATGTTCCGCACTCTCCATGTGCGACAGTTCGGTTAGGTGCATCTGACAAATGGATAGTGTTAATTTTTGAAAGCACGCAGCACTGAGCTGTATTATAAATGTGACAAGGGACTGGGTATGGCTGGCTGGACTGTTAGAAACATGGACTGTTATTTTGTCGTCTGTCGGTAATTGAGCAACAAAGAACCCAACAACTTGTGGAGAGCTTTCGTGGTGTAATGGAAGTATTACTTTTTGAGCTAGAAAGCCCGGGTTTATATCCTATTTTCACCAGAGATGTGTCGTAACATACCAGAGCAGGTTCGATTTAAAAATATGTTCACTAACTTTCTGAGGAAGGATCACTGGACCCGAAATATTATCTCTGATTTCTCTGCACAGATTCTGGCAGACCTGCTGAGCTTTTCCAGCAATTTCTATTTGTTCACAAACTCACTGTTGGATAGGAGTCACATATCTATGAGAGCAGGATTATTTTTACAGATTATAGTTTAGCTGTCGTGTACTTAATGATCTGGAAGTTGGCTTATTGAAACAAAAGTACTCAGCCGGTTGTTTCCTTCCGTGTCCTCTTAATGTTGATGCATTTAAATGTTCCGTGTCCTGTTAAATACTTTGACAACAGACTTCCCTTCAAAGGACAATGGCCCGATTTCTTTAAATTTTAGGGGGAGGGAGGAGTTTAGTGACACAGGATGTCACCTAAAGAGCTAGATTTTGTTGAGCGAATGGTTGGTGGTTTTTGGCAGGGCCGTTGGAGTGCAGGGGTGACGGACAGAGCTCTAATTTTGGTAAACTGTGACGGTTCAGCCTTCATTTTAATAAGGTTGTTGAATGAAGTGAACCAAAGAACCAATGGTACTGCGGGCGGAAAAGGAGATTGCAGAACGGCCTTGTATCCAGGCACTGTTTGGAAACGGGAGAAAGTGAGGGCTGCAAATGCTGGAGATCAGGTTCGAGAGGGTGGTGCTGGAAAAGCGCAGCAGGTCAGGCAGCATCCGAGAAGCAGGAGAATCGATGTTTCGGGCATAAGCCCTTCATCAGGA
This sequence comes from Chiloscyllium plagiosum, assembly GCF_037043375.1. Classification (NCBI taxonomy): domain Eukaryota; kingdom Metazoa; phylum Chordata; class Chondrichthyes; order Orectolobiformes; family Hemiscylliidae; genus Chiloscyllium; species Chiloscyllium plagiosum. The sequence continues at coordinate 47,089,750 of NW_028270147.1, read as the reverse complement.
ATCCTCCCTTCCTCCTTATGCCCGAAACGCCGACTCTTCTGCTCCTCGAATGCTGCCTGACCTGCTGTGCTTTTCCAGTACCATCCTCTCGGCACTGTTTGGAAATGGCCGGTAACAAGACACCAGTCAGAATACAGAAGCCATTACATCGATATTTGTCAATTCTTTGTCCTGGGTCTTGAGTCTCTTAACACGCCAATTCTGAGAAAATAGAACCATTTCACCCCTGAAGAAATGTTTCTTTTGAAATAAACTGCAAGTACAATGTCAGAACCAGAACAATTTAGTTACAGATTATCATCACCCTTCTAGAGTGCATTACAACTGTTTTGCTTTGGGGAGTGGTTGGATTGCAAAACCGTTTTGAAGTTTTTATTATGGCTCTGGCAATTAGTGTGTTGTTTTTGTTTTTGAAGATTTAAACCTCAAATCTGATTTCAAAATATAGTTAATCTGTTTTATCAAAATTTCCTAGCGTTTCTAATAGGGAGCGAACCTTTGGAAAGGAAGGAAATCCTATTGGGGAGAAAGTGAGGTCTGCAGATGCTGGAGATCAAAGTTGAAACTTTATTGCTGGAACAGCACAGCAGGTCAGGCAGCATCCAGGGAACAGGAGATTCGACGTTTCGGGCACAGGCCCTTCTTCAGGAATGAGCAGAGAGTGTTCAGCAGGAGAAGATAAAAGGTAGGGAGGAGGGACTTGGAGGAGGGGCGTTGGAAATGTGATAGGTGGAAAGAGGTCAAGGTGAGGGTGATAGGTCGGAGTAGGATGGAGGCGGAGAGGTCAAGAAGAAGACTGCAGGTCAGGAAGGCGGTGCCGGGCTGGAGGGATTCGGCTGAGACAAGGTGGGGGGAGGGGGGATGAAGAAACTGGTGAAGTCCAAGTTCATCCCCTGCGGTTGGAGGGTTCCCAGTCGGAAGATAAGACGCTCCTCCTCTGACCGTCGCGTTGTTGTGGTTTGGCGGTGGATGAGTCCAATGACCTGCATATCCTCGGTGGAGTGGGAGGGGGAGTTGAAATGCTGTGCTACAGGGTGGTTGGGTTGGTTCGTCCGGGTGGCCCAGAGGTGCTCTCTGAATCGCTCCGCAAGTAGGCGGCCTGTCTCCCCAATATAGAGGAGATCCAGGAAATCCTATTGGCCAACACTTTAAAATGAAAAGCTAAATGCATATGATCAAGATGGCTTGATGGTATTTGAATTTTAACAGATTTACGAAACTACTCCAAAGTATCCTCAACAGTCACTATCCCAAACGTGCTCAGGTTAACACTGACACTGAGCCATACAATATCGAACTACACAGAGTCACTTTCCTCCAACTGAACACTTCTTTCTGGTACTCTTTCCCCTTCAGTGGCCTTACATACATCATTCACACTAACATCATTCCTTCATAGTCAGTAAAATATCTTAATATTTATGATTAGTTATTATACTCAATAGGTAAGTAACTTGAGTTTAGGAGTTTGGATGTTATGTTACTGTTGTACATGACATTGGTGAGGCCACTTTCCCAATACTGTGCACAGTTCTGGTCATCCTATAGGAAGGATATTTTTAAACTTGAGATGGTACAGAAAAGACTTACAAGGATGTTGCTGGGACTGTAAGGTTTCAGTTATACAGTAGGGAGAGGCTGAATAGGATGGGCTCGGGCTCTTTTTCCCTGGAGTATCTGCGGCTGAGGGGTGACCTTGTGGAGGGGCGTGGATAGAGTGAATAGCTAAGATCTTTTCACTGGAGTGGGAAAGTCCAAAACCAGAGGGCATATTTTTAAGGTGAGAGGGGAAAGCCAAGATCTTTTCACTGGAGTGGGAAAGTCCAAAACCAGAGGGCATATTTTTAAGGTGAGAGGGGAAAGCTTTAAAAAAGGATCCTAGCGGTAACTTATTGCCGCAGAGGGTGTTGCATGTCTGGATCCAGTTGGTGCACGCGGGTACAAGACCACATTTAAAAGGCATCTAGACGGGTATATGAAGAGGAAAGGTTTAGAGGGATGTGGGCCAAATGCTGACAAGTGGGACTAGGTCAGATTGAGATGTCTGATCGGTGCAGACGAGATGGACCAAAGGGTCTGTTTCCCTGCTGTATGACTCTATGACTCTAGTGCATATGATCAAGATGGCTTTTCTACTTTGAGATCCAATTCTGGGATCAGGATTCGCAGTTCAGTTCTGTACATTCAGGTGCAGGACTTGTTTTTCATTTCGTTCACGGCTTGTTGAAGTAATATTGACAATGCTAGCATTCATATACCATCCTTAATTGCCTAATGTGAAATTGGTGCTTACAGCACTGCAGTCCATCTTAAGAGCTTTAAATACAATTGTATGGTTATTCATGGTCAGTTCAGATGGCAGTTAACAGTCAACCACAAAGCTTACAGCACTGCAGTCCATCTTAAGAGCTTTAAATACAATTGTATGGTTATTCATGGTCAGTTCAGATGGCAGTTAACAGTCAACCACAAAGCTGTGAAACAGAAGACAAATATGAGCCAGACGAGACAATGATGGCCGATTTCTTTCCGTAACATAAATCGGTTGAATTGTTATGATGGTACTTTAGTTAATTCACTGAACATACATTTCTAACTGCTGAGGTGGAATTTGAATTCCCATTTCTCGACTTCTTCTCACCCTAAAGAACCCTGCTAATGTTTTGTCTGGTTTTGCGGCATCTGACATGTTGCCTTCGCCAGGGTGTGGGAAATAAAATTGACAGAAAAGGAAGCTAGATCAGACACACCATCCATTTAAACGGGAGAAGAGGAGTGCATTGCGCTTTTCAAACCACGGAACCACGCATGGTTCAATGTAATGGGAAAATCGCTGAGTGCTCGTCCTGCACGCTGTGTGCATTTTTGTTTCCAGGGAGAGCAACAATCTGCGCCCATGGCAGGCCGCGCGCGCTGGTTGGTGACGTAATACGCCCGCGCTCACGCACACGGGCCCTGCTCGAGGCGCTGGGGGAAGAAGAGAAGGGTCAAAGCCGCGAAGGGGAAAGGTACAGCTGTGCGCCAGTTCTGGCCTGGAGGGAGGCAGGGCTGGCTGTCGGCTTAAACCGGTCTCTCCCTTCAGTCGGTGAATGATCAACAAAGAGCATATTTTGCCGTGTTAATGAAAAGTTGGGAGTGAGCCAGCAGTCTGTGTTTCTTCTTCCAGTCACCCCCACCCCCACACACCCTGAATTACAGGGTGGCTTGTTTTTGTTTTGCTTTCGGTGACAGGCAGAAATAAGAGGAACGGGCGGCCTAGTTTTCTGACAGGAAAGAAGATCTTCTGTTTTTGGTGGTAGAGAGGGAGGAAGCGACGTTTCCCATAAAGAAGCGAGCGTTGATTTTTTAAAACACACCCGTTTTCCGTCAGTTTTTAAGCTTTCTCCTCGCTTTCCCCACGCCGTATCTTGCAGTGATGGTAAATACGGTGTAATATTCAAGGAAAAATATGGGAAATTGTTTGAAATCTCCTACGTCAGATGATATTTCTTTGCTTCATGAGTCTTCTGACCGGGCGAGTTACGGAGACGGCACCGAAATAGACCAGGAGCCGCCGCCGCCATATCAGGTTCGTCTTTGTTTGGACAAGTTTTCTTTTTGTCTCCAGTCTGGTATCCTTCAACCGATTGATGCTGTATTTATCCACCTGCCTAAGAAAACCACACGCTACGATGTTGAAGTGTATAATGTTTTATATTTGGCCACTATTTTAGGATTTTTAGCTTTAATTGTGTCTAAAGAGCTCCTTTATTTACTACTTGCCTGTTTGAATTAAAAGCACACACCACTAATCCTCACTTAAACTAACACAATAAAAAATCCTAGGTATCTCGGACTGAAGAACCTTGAAAAGGTAAGGCTAGATAGTTGAACGGATGTTTTCACACAGCTAATTTAACCTTATTGACTTGTGTTGAGAGATTTTTAATTTCAACTATTCTAACAAAACATGTAGAATTTGAAGCCACTGGCTTATCGTTACCTAAAATTGAAAACATGCCACTAAGCTTTCTTATGGACACATGTCAATTCGTAAATGATATGAAGCATCGTTGATTAAGGTGCTTATTAAATGCACTTATTTATTTGTTCCAGGAGCCAACTTGTGCAATTTGTCTCACCATTGTTATATATTTCACTTCGTGTAGTAGACTTAATGTAGTCAAGAGGAAAAAACAAGCTTTGTGGAGTTAGTGCCTATTGTATTTATAGTGGATGGGAAAACTCCTGTTTTCTCTGCACAGTGGACGATTCTGCTTTGTCTTGTACAAATGAATCACTCATATGTGGCACGTTTGGCACTGACAGTGAATTTCAGTACTTCACATTTCAATAACATTTTTTTATAATAATGTGCAATATAGGCTGTTACTGGCTTCAAGCATTGGTTCAACATTTACCAAAAATGCCAACCATTTGGGTCCAAACACTCTGTACTGATAGAACAGTTTCTCATTTCTTGTCTGAGCTTCCCACATCCTATTGCTTTGTATATTGTCCAACATTCTTTTATGGAATAATGCTGATCTGTAGTGGTGTCCTCAATTAAAATTGTGGAAGTTTGTTGCATTTTGGCATTCTCTCATCCTAGATTTAATGGCTACTGAATTTGAGTGATTTGAGCCCTATATGTCTATTTACTTACAGAATTGACTTTCTTGAGGTTATAGGATAATTGCTTTATTCATGTTGAGCTAGAGGGCAACTTGATTATTAATTATTTGCTTTATTGTGTCAGTTTTGTTTATGTTGAAAATGGCTTGTGCTGGAGCAAGAAACCAGGGGAAATAATTTATTAAAAATGCTAATGAAAAGCCTGCTTAACTGTCTTATCTTGCTTTCAAACAGAAAATTCTAAAAATCTGACCAGATGCATAGTTCTGTCACTTGTGCATGATGTCATTATGACACAACTGGCACGTTCTACCCATGTCAGAAATTTTGTTGAGGACTTGCCTGTGATGCTGCTGACACTTTTGTAGGTTTAATTATTACTAACTATTAATAATATTGTTTGAAAATTGTGGCATGTTTTTAAAGCTAACTTATATTGATAAATTCTGAAGTTCTCATATCTACACTAATTCATCAACTTATTAACTTGTAACTCATACCGCAAATTTCTTTTGGCACCACTGAATTTCAGATACTACTTTTTAGGATCAAGTTTGCAATAGACTTATTCAAGTTCCTATTTGGTAATAATCCTATGGTAACAAAACACCAGTGATTTACAGGGCCAGGGTTGTTTTGGTCTTTTATTTTCCGCCATCCCCAGTCTTTCAATGTAAAGATACTTGACAGCAATTTTAACATATTTTATAGTGATTGTTAATAAAATAACTCCACAGTGAGAAGTGGATTTGGGGTTTTGAATGAAGATGTAGTTAGAGATTGGCTTTCTCGAGACCTTTAAAGGTGGGCATGAGAATGTCAATGTAGGATGTGGTCCAGAGGGTGCAAGGTGCAAGGAGATGGGTGGGATTTTTGTGATCAAGAATTTTTAAAATACATTAGTAACTAGATGACCTTTAAAGTCATTTAATGCTGGATAAAGAAGACCACAGTACAAGATAGGATGTGACTGAATAAGTGAAATTTAAATAATACAATTCAGTAAGTGTATTTAAACATTCGATCTTGAGCTAATAAACTATGGATAAAGATTGAAGCTGAAAATGTGTTGCTGGAAAAGCGCAGCAGGTCAGGCAGCATCCAGGGAACAGGAGAATCAACGTTTCGGGCATAAGCCCTTCTTCACGAAGGGCTTATGCCCGAAACGTTGATTCTCCTGTTCCCTGGATGCTGCCTGACCTGCTGCGCTTTTCCAGCAACACATTTTCAGCTCTGATCTCCAGCATCTGCAGACCTCACTTTCTCCTATGGATAAGGATTTCAATGTTAGAAGGATGAAAATTGGGCATGTTTGGGGAGGGGGAGCATGCTTTTACAGTAATTAAGGTATGGGTTTGGAATTTACTTAAACATTGAATAGGATAATTTGAATCCCAGTTTAACCTTTTGCATGCAGCCCTAGAATTGGGTACTTGTATTCCTGTGTAATGATTCCATCATACGTTATTACCAGATAAGTCAGATCCCTGTCAGGAACTGGGCTTGATAGGGTCATATTCTATCTTGATTTTACTGCAGAGGTCTCTTGCTGAACCATGAGCGCAAAGTGCTGGAGATTTTGCTTTAATATCAAAATGGAAGATTTCTACAAAGGTAATCCAGATAAAATAGAATAATCTAAACTCTCTACACAAATTCAGACATTTTAAATACAGCGAAAAGAAAATTGTTAGTCTCAAAACTCTCTTTTATTAGTTGAAAAGAAAAAGTTTTTGTCATGCCCAAAACTCCCCTGTTAAGTTCTCAAAGCACCACTTGTCTTGCTACTGTACCTAAAACACCAGTTTTACACTTTGGTAGGTTTAAGTGAATTGTTTTTCAAGCTAGAACTTTGACACCTTCTTCCTGGAACTCGCATACACTTAAGCTTTGCTGCACTTAGCTTAAATTACCACATCTGGATTTTATCTGGTTTGAAACCAACACTAACGCTTCACTCGAAGGACTTGATTCACTGTAGCCTTCTTTTAAGAGCACTGCACTTTACAGACATCCTCTTTCTAGGTCTTCCCAAGACTAAACCACTACCCAAAATTAAGTCAAACCAGAAGTTTCTCTTAGCCCAGGGTGTTTCCACCAAGATTAAAGATTCCAGACTAACAAAACTAAATAAAATGGCCCCATTATGTACTATGTTGAGTTATCAACAATCTAAGCTCATTCCTGATGAAAGGCTAGATTCTCCTGCTCCTCGGATGCTGCCTGACCGAATGTGCTTTTTCCAGCACCACACTCTCGGCTATCTACTCTACAATCAGGCTTCAAAAATTCTTTTTTAAAGGAAACTGCCATGGTCATAAAAATACTTAGAAATTGTTTATTAAATTCAGACTGCTAGAAAAACCAACCAATTACTAGCTCAATCCCAGAAATCCAAGCTTGCAGTAACTAGCATGAAAAATAATGCAGATATGTCTCTCAATCTGCATCACACTGAGAATTCACGAGAATTAAAATTTTCAATGGTATGAACCAAATCATTTGACTTTAATTACCTCTGTTAAGTCCTGGATTGTTTTGGCATATCTATGACTTGATGTCACTTAACAGTTTACTCGTCCATGAATAATTACGGTGGACCAGGAGAGCTAAATAATGTAAAACAAAGATAAAACCAAGAACTGCGAATGTTGAAGATCTGAATCAAAAATAAAAATTGCTGGTGAAACTCAGCAGGTCTGATAACATCTGTGGGAAGAAAGTAGTTAACATTTCTAATGCGGTGATTCTTCTTCAGAGCTGTCAGCAGGTAGGGAAATGTGGTGCTTGTGCTGAAGCTGAAATGGTAGAGGACCATGTGGGGAAGGGGAAAAGTGAATAGAAAAGTGGAGATGGAGCGTAATGAGTGAGAGAGAGAGAGAGAGAGAGATAGATATATAAAAGGTCTAGATACACATGGAGATTATTCATAGCATGTCAGGACAGAAGAAAAGCTGAACAAGTGATAATAAGAGCTAAGTAGGAGAAAATAAATGTGCTGTACAAAATGAAATCTGTATATTGTGATAATAGGCCTAGGAATGCATTAGAATGGGTGACTGTGCTAAAAGCAGCCCATGTCATAACAGGACCAGGTATGGGCAGATTTAAAAAAAAAGACATGGAAGGATGGAGTTGAGCTCTAAGGTTTATTGAGTCTGAGACTGTAGTTGAAAGTGAGATGTTCTTTGAATTCACATTGAGGCTTGCTTGAACAGTGCAGCAGGCCTGCAATAGAAATGTTGGCCAGGGAAGATGGTGGTGTGTTCCAGTGACAGGCAACTAGAAGCTTAGGGTCATTTTTGCAGATAGAAAATAGATGTCTGACATGCTTTTGTGTCCATGAGTCTGACCAACCTCATCTCATCTGGTTATCTCCCTGCTACAGCCTCCCAGCGTTTGGTGCTTCCCCCTGCCCTGCCCTGCCCTCAAAATCCACTGACAGTACTCATTGTTTCTGCCTATTCTTGCTCCAATCAACTTATTTCTTAGTGTGAGTTAGTTTGCGACCAGCAGCTGCCATGTCTTCAGTATGGAAGTGCAGTCCCTCACACATCCATCCCTATCAGGATGGTCTCAGGGCCCTCCACTTCTTCCTGGAAAGGAGGCCTGAACTCTCCCCATCCACCACAACCCTCTGCCTGGCTCAGCTCATCCTCGCATTGAACAACTTCAACTCTTCTGTCTCTATCTTCCAATCAAAGGTGTGCCCATAGGTGTCTGCATGGGCACTAGTTATGCCTTTTTTTTGGAGTGTGTGGATCATTCCTTGTTCCAGTCCTACTCTGGCCTCTATCCACAACTGTTTCTCCAATAGATTGGTAACATCTTTACTGCTTTCCTTTCATGTTCAGAACTTGAAAAATGTATTAATTTCCCTTCCAATTGCCACCTTGCTCTCACCTTCATCTGGTCCACCTCTGAATCCTCCCTTCCCTTCCCTTCCTTGACATCTTCCATTTCTGGGGATAGGCTGGCCACTAATATGCGCTACAAACAGTTACTTGCACTATCCATCATCATGCCTGCTTCCTCCTAGGATTCCATTCCATTCTCCCAGTTTTCCTAACTCTGTTGTAACTGTTTTGATAATGCTGCCTTTTTCAGGGGTGGCCTCAAATGTCTAGCTAAATTGTCAACTGAGATTCCATGCTGCCATGGTCGACAGGCCCCTTAGCCGTGTTTGATCCATCTTCCTCACTTCTGCCATCACCCATTTCTTTCCCTCCCACAACAATAATAGGGTCCTCCCTTACCACTCCACCAACCTCTGCATCAAAAGGATTGTTAGCCATCATTTCTGTTGCCTCCAACAGGGTGCCACGATCAAAAACACATTCCCCTCACTTCCCTTGTCAGCATTCAGCAGGCACTGTGCCCTCCAGGCATTCTGGTCCACTCCTCCTCCAGTGTTCCAGACCGTCTTAGCGCAGGCTTGAAGAACATCATCTTGGAGAGCCGGAGCTTCTGGGATTCAACATTAAGTTCAATAGCTTCACAGCCTGATTATATTGTTCCATTGTTTTTATATGCCCTGTGCCTGGTTCTGTAATGATATGGGTTGCTTTCAGCACAGTCACTCATTCTCATGTAGGCCTATTATCATGTAATGTATTCAGTAGGGGTCACCCATTTCGTCCTACTCTTAGCTGAGCAAATGATAATAAAAGCTTTTGTTCTGGCTTGGAGCTGTTTTTTTTTACCTAAGCCTTTCACAGCCCCCTTTACCCACCCACCTACCCCACTGTCCCTCCCTCTTCTTGTTCTTTCTGTCTCACTCTGGTGAGTGGCTTGAGGGGTGCTTACAAGTGTTAGTGTTCCCATGTATCTGCTGCCATTGTCGTCTTAGACAGTATAGGTTGTGGGTTTGAAAGGAGCTGTCTCGGGATCTTTTGGTGAAATTTTGCAGTGCTTCTTGTCGGTAGTGCACTTCTGCTCCTGAGTCAGTGGTGGAGAATGTGGATGTGGTGCCAATCAAGCACACTGATTTGTCATGGATAATGTCAAGCTTCTTGGGTGGTGTTGGAACTGCACATTAGGAGTATTCCATCACACACTTCACTTGTGCCTTGTAGAAGGTGGACATATTTTGGAGAGTCAGGAGATGAATTACTTGCTGCAGGATTCCTTGTCTCCGATCTGCTTTGTAGCCATTGTTTATGTGATGGGTCCAGTTGTTTCTGGTCAATGGTAATCCCTAGGATGTTGATAGTGGGGGATTCAGTCATATTGACATCATTGAATGTCAAGGGGCAATGATTAATAATCCAATAAGAGACATTGCCTAGCATTTGTGTGTAGTAAATGTTACTTGTCACCCCATTCTTGCCTATTGTCCAGATCTTGCTACATTTGGACATGTAGTGCTTTATTTCTGAGAAGTTGTGACTGGTGCTGCATGTTGCACAATCATCAGTGAAAATCACCATTTGTGACCAAATGATGATGGAAGGTTATTGAAGCAACTGAAGATGGTTGGGGCCTAGGACACTACCCTGAAAAATTACTGCAGGGATATCCTGGAGCTAAGATGCTGACCTTCAACGACAATCACAGCTGTCTTCCTATGTGGCAAGATGTGGATCTGGATATTCATAAGTTTTCTTCTATCAGTTTAATTCATTGTATATGGTAGGACTACAGAGTTTGGAACTGATCAATTAGTTGTGGAATCATAGCTCTGCATGCTGTTTCCGCTGTTTTGCATTTAAATGCTGTGTGCTGTAGTTTCACGGGATTTTTGTCTTTTAGTTTTGCCTTGTGTTGTCCTAGTTTGTGCTCTTGCACTGTTCTTGAACCAGCGTCCCTTCTTCCAGCTTGAAGGGAATGGTCAAGCAAGGGATGTACTGGCACATGAAATCATGTTGTGGTTTGATATAATTTTGTTAATGGCCTCCAGTACATCATGTATCCCTAGTTGTGATTTGCAAGACCTATTCTAATTTAACACAGTTGTAGCACCTCACAACAATGAGGGTTTGTATTTTGTCTCTACAAGGAGACAGTAACTCATAACTACTGTTTGTGTCCGATCGGTAAGGACTTGCATTACCTTGACATTTCTAGACACAGTTTTTGGTTTCTACTTGTCTTACTACCATCTGCTTTTTTTTGTCTCGCAGCATCACCCCTCATGTCATTTAATCTGCCTACAATTCAAATGCAGATCTTGTTTTTGGACTTGGCTCCATCCTTTCTCCTCTTCTGTTTTCTTCAGGCAAGGTTATCCCTTAAACTCCCTGTTCAACATAATGGTTTCTTGAAAGTTGCAACCTCTGATCAGAACTCTCTTGGTTCTAATTTTCTTTGGCTATTGAGTTTTGTACCTAGAGCTAAGCTGAGTGTACAAGCTTTATCAGAAATTAATCTCATCCAGTGAATGAGTTTTTCACTCTTAGTCAACTCCCAGAATTTAAAGTACATTTTTTCTGCAAAATATTATTTCCTTCAACTTGTTATAAACTGTTTAAATGGCGAATGATCTCCCATTGTAACTAACTTGTTGAGTTCTTTCCCTCTCTTGCTGTTCCTGACAACCTGGTCCCATGATCATTTTTTTTGAAACCTGGTTATTGTTTTATGTCAGTAAAGAAACCACCAGATCAGTCAGAATATTTTTCCCTCAAAGGCACATGGACCATTACATCAAAAAAGAAGGCAAACAAAAGGGCCTGTATTGCTTCAGAAGCAACAGATTTTCATTGAACACTGACTCCACTCCCTTCCTCAATGTGGGAACAAGTTAAGCCATTTGATAACCTGACATGATGTCGCTAAAATCTGCTTACAAATGTACAAGATTTTTAAAAAAATACTTTAATTGTGAGTTTTCTCTAAAATTTTATTATTTAATCAACTTAACATTTGTGTTTAGAAAGAGCTTGGAAATCCACATTGTTACTTTTTTTCTTTGCTAAACTGCTCCAAGTTAAATCAAAGTAAATTTGTTTGAAATCATGACAACAGAATCTTAGTACAAAATTTAAATGTATACAGTTTTTAATTTTCAGATTAGAATAAAACTATGCAGTACAAAAATTTAAGTTATTTGGCTTATCGTGCCTTTGGTTCTAGTTTTTCACTGCATTTACCTGGTCTACCTGTTCTTTCCCAATTTAATGTTCAAAAGGATATTGGGAAAAATATTTTACGATACAATATTGCTTCAAAGCAAATAGCAAAGGAACAAAAGAACAAGAGTTGGCCATTCAAACTGTTGGGCCTGCCCTACCATTTAATATGGTAATTGCTGATCAAACACTTCATTTCCCCATGCTATCTCCATAAAGTTTATGCCAGAATTTACTGCTTGTGCCTATTTGCCTTGTGAGAAGCTGAGGAAGCTCCTTCTTGAAATGCTGCAGTCAATGATACATCCGCAATGCCTTTAGGTAGGGAATGCCTGGATTTTTGACCCATTGATGTTTGATCCAAGTCAGGATGGTGAGTAGTTTGGAGAAGAACTTTCAGGTGGTGGTGTTTCCATTTTTCTGTTCCACTTCTCCAAATAGATGGAAGTGATTGTGGAATTGGTGCTGTTGAAGGATCTTTGGCAATTTCTGTAGTGGATATTGTAGATAGCATACACTGGTGCTAATGAACATTGGTGAGGGAAGATGGGGGATGCTTGTGGATATGGTGCCAATCATGCAAACTGGATGATTTGCTGCTGCTTGAGTATTGTTAGAACTGTACTCATCCAGGCAAGTGGCGAGGATTCCATCACACTGCTGCCTTTGTCCTTGGAGATTGTGGACATGCTTTGGGGAGTCAGGACGTGAGGTGTGCTGCAGAATTCCTAGCCTCTGACCTGCTCTTTAGCTACTCTATTTATATACTGAGTCTAGTTGAGTTTTTGTTTAAAGGTAACTATAGGATGTTGATTAATTGGAGGGTTCAGCAATGGCAAATCCATTAAATGTCAAAGAGCAGTGGTTAGATTGTCTCTTATTGGAGATTTACATTGCCTGGCAGTCTTGTGGCATGAGAGACAGTGAGGACTGCAGATGCTGGAGATCAGAATTGAAAAGTGTGGTGCTAGGAAAGCACAGCAGGTCAGGTACCATCCGAGGAGCAGGAGAGTCAACATTTCGGGCATAAGCCCTTCATCAGGAATGCTTCTTGCTGCTTATCAACCCAAACCTGGATATTGTCAAAGTCCTGTTGCATTTGAACATAGAGTACAATGATGCTGATCATTATGCCAATCATCAGCAAACATTCCCACTTCTCCTGTCAATCAGAAAAGGTAAGGTCAGTGACTGAACAAATGAAGGGCCAAGGAGGAACCACTACAGTGTTGTCCTGGAGCAGGGGTGACTTCCTGGAGCAACCACAACCATCTTATGTGCGAAATATGACTCTAATCAGCAAAGAGTTAGCCCCCGATTTCCACTGATTCCAGTTTCACTTAGATTCCTCGAAGTCAAGCTCAGTCAAATGCTGCCTTGATGTTAAGGGTTGTCACTCACCTCTGGAATTCAGCTGTTTTGTCCATGTTTGAACAAAGGCTTTAATGAGGTCAGGAGCTGAGTGGCTCTGGCAGAATCTAAATTGTGCATGAGTGAGCAGGTTGCTGACGAAACAACTGATGAATCTGTTGTCCTTCTCCACACCACTTGGAGGAAGCACTGTAGATGATAAGGATTCAGAAGGTTGCATGTTCTATACTTCCGGACTCTTGACTCATAATGCCACCTTGTCTGTTTCTTTCCTTCACTACCTCGTTAAGCTATGGGCTTTGTAACATTCTTGGCTGCCTTCTCTTTTCTGCTATATCTTTTCCTCATTGAATAAAATTTCTCTCCCACTATGGATATTGAAACCAGCCTGTCTGAATTCTTAAACTGTTGACAATCAGCAATTCTTTTACACTCAATGCCACAGTTATGTTTTCATCTGCTTTCAGATGTCCTTACTGAGACATCTGAATTATTGCACTGAATGCCTTTTTTTAAAAAAAAAACTTATCATTTAACTTTATTTGCACGCTCACTATTATTCTTTGGTTAATGGCACTAATGTAAAGTATTTTGTTGAAGCAGCTCAGTTGCTTTTTTTTAGAAACAGAATCATTTCCCTTGGTCTTGATACTTTGTGCTCTGGCTTCTGAAAGACATTTAGATTGTGCGATGCTCAGTTATTGCACTAAACAAAAGCCAATTTTTTTGGAATATTGTATCATTTTACTCCATCTTTCACCCTTTCCAGCTGCCCCCACCGACTACCATAATCCATCTTGTATGATCCCTCAAGTTGTATTTAACTGCCAGAGCAGAGATGTACTGAGGCAGTATAATAGAGTCATAGAGATGTACAGCATGGAAACAGACCCTTCGGTCCAACCTGTCCATGCCAACCAGATATCCCAACCCAATCTAGTCCCACCTGCCAGCACTCGGCCCATATCCCTCCAAACCCTTCCTATTCATATACCCATCCAAATGCCTCTTAAATGTTGCAATTTTACCAGCCTCCACCACATCCTCTGGCAGCTCATTCCGTACACGTACCACCCTCTGCATGAAAACGTTGCCCCTTAAGTCTCTTTTGTATCTTTTCCCCTCTCACCCTAAACCTATGCCCTCTTGTTCTGGACTTCCTGACCCCAAGGAAAAGACTTTGTCTATTTATCCTATCCATGCCCCTCATAATTTTGTAAACCTCGATAAGGTCACCCCTCAGCCTCCGCTCCAGGGAAAACAGCCCCAGCCTGTTCAGGCTCTCCCTGTAGCTCAGATCCTCCCACCCTGGCAACATCGTTGTAAATCTTTTCTGAACCCTTTCAAGTTTCACAACATCATCTTTCCGATCGGAAGGAGACCAGAAATGCACGCAATATTTCAACAATGGCCTAACCAATGTCCTGTACAGCCGCAACATGACCTCCCAATTCCTGTAATCAATACTCTGACCAATAAAGGAAAGCATACCAAATGCCTTCTTTACTATCCTATCTACCTGCGACTCCACTTTCAAGGAGCTATGAACCTGCACTCCAAGGTCTCTTACTTCAGCAACAACCTTACCATTAAGTGTATAAGTCCTGCTAAGATTTGCTTTCCCAAAATGCAGCACCTTGCATTTATCTGAATTAAACTCCATCTGCCACTTCTCAGCCCATTGGCCCATCTGGTCCAGATCCTGTTGTAATCTGAGGTAACCCTCTTTGCTGAAGAGGAGAAAGTGAGGACTGCAGATGCTGGAGATCAGAGCTGAAAATGTGTTGCTGGAAAAGCACAGCAGGTCAGGCAGCATCCAAGGAGACCTAAGGGGCTGCGCTTTTCCAGCAACACATTTTCGGCTCTGATCTCCAGCATCTGCAGTCCTCATTTTCTCCTCTAAGATTTTAACCTACTGCGAATCCTCTTACAAGGATGCCTTCCTTGAAGAAGCTCTCAGAAGGGCTTATGCCTGAAACGTCGATTCTCCTGTTCCTTGGATGCTGTCTGACCTGCTGCGCTTTTCCAGCAACACATTTTCAGCTCTAACCCTCTTTGCTGTCCACTACACCTCAAATTTTGGTGTCATCTGCAAACTTATTAACTGTACCTCTTATGCTCGCATCCAAATCATTTATGTAAATGACAAAAAGTAGAGGGCCCAGCACCGATTCTTGTGGCACTCCACTGGTCACAGGCCTCCAGTCTGAAAAACAACCCTCCACCACCACCCTCTGTCTTCAACCTTTGAGCCAGTTCTGTATCCAAATGGCTAGTTCTCCCTGTATTCCATGAGATCTAACCTTGCTAATCAGTCTTCCATAGAGAACCTTGTCGAATGCACATTACTGCTCTGCCCTCATCAATCTTCTTTGTTACTACTTCAAAAACTCAATCAAGTATGTTCTGGTCAGACCACATTGGGAACATTGTGAGCAGTTTTGGGCCTTGTATCTAAGGAAGGATGTGCTGACCTTGGAGACGGTCCAGAGGAAGTTTACAAGAGTAATCGTGAGGTTGAAGGGCTCGTCATACGAGGAGCGGTTGCGGACTCTGTACTTTATGGAATTTAGGAGGATGACTGGATCTGATTGAAACTTGCAGAATACTGAGGAGGCCTGGATTGAATGGATGTGGGGAACATGTTTGTGCTAGTAGAAGAGACTAGGACCTCAGAATGAAGCAACATCCTTTTAGAACTGAGATGAGGAGGAATTTCTTCAGCCAGGGGTGGTGGTTCTATGGAACGTTTTGCCACAGATGGTTATGGCAGCCGAGTGATTGAATGTAGTTTTAGACAGAGGCTATTGATGGGTAAGTGGATCAAAGATAACAAGAAGGTGGCAGGAGCTGAGAAACCTATCAGTCACGATTGAATGATAGAGCACACTCGATAGGCTGAATAGCCTATGCTCCTGTATCTGGTGTTATTAGGCTGGGGTTCTGGATTACTAACTAGACCCAGTAATGTTACCACTATGACACCTCTCTCTCTCCTGTTGCTTTGCAGTTTGTTTCAGTTTGGGAAGCCACTGATATTTTACAAAAATGTATTTTTGAGACCTTCTTTTGACAACTGTAACGGGGTGAATAAGTTATAAATTAGCTTGCTGATGCAAAGTGACACTCAATCTATGTTGCCTAATTCTGGTTTGATGTACTTAAAAGCTTCACAGTTTAAATTCTACTTTAAAACCATTTATGACTATGTTTTCAAATTCACTGCTCCTAAACTCCCTGAATCATCTATGTGCATCATAAAGATGCCTGAAAGCTGCCCCTGACTGGAAACATAGCTGGTCTGCTTTTCATTTGGAGGCTTAATAAGGTGGATCTTTACTGGGAAATATCAAACTCTAGAATCATTATTTAGACTGTACATACCTTTTGTTTAACGTCAAGTGTACCAATTGTGTTTGATATCTATTGAAGAATTGCTTCCCTTTTAAGATGACCTCCCTGCAGAAATGCAGCTTTATTATCCACGGATCTGCATTCTCAAATATTTGATGCTAATAAAGCCAAGAAAATTATCACAATACCTTTTCTTGTCATCGGTGAATCCATTGTATTCTAATATCCTCTCCTCCCTTGTTAGGTTATTTTTCTTGAGATTCTTACACACTTTATGAAACTGCAATATGCCAACTTCTGTGAACAGCCAAATTTATTAAGCAAGTACAAGCTTTGGAGTATCACTTAACAGTCTTCGCAAAGTTTGTAAAGCGTGTCAAAGAAACTCTCTGAATAAAGGAACCAGTTATAGAAGATCTTTTATAGAAGATCTCACATCGCAGACAGTAATGCCCACAAGACAACCCTCAGCTACTCCCCCACAGTCATGTGCCACTCAAGACATAATGCAGTGACCTGATTATTTCCAGAAATAATGTAATTTAGATAATTTTCATAATGGGAAGATCTGGTGTAAATCATTTTTAACTGCAGGTAGTAGTCAGAATTTTAACTGAAATGTTCTTATTCTGAATAGGGCATGATATTGTAAATTTACTCTGAATAATAGGAGATGGTAATGTAAAGTTTTTAAGTTGTACCTGCAAATAGAGGAACATATCATCTTAGCCTCGGGACATCCAATTTCTTGAAGGTCAGCGGAGCAAATAAACCCCTTAACATCCCTCCCTCCTTCCTCCTCCCTGTGTTAAAACCCTTGTGCCTCCAGTCTTGTTTTACCCTTAAGCCCCATTAGCAGACCCTTTTCCATTTATTTCCATTGTGATGGGCTGATTGTTCCCTGTCTGGCAACTGTGTACATGTCAATTACCTCCAGCTTTGTAATTCTTGCTGTTTGGCAGCTTTTAATAATTTTTTTCTAATTTTATTGTAAGCATTACAAATTCCCAAATGTATGGGCTTCTGCTCCTGTTGGCTCCATCATCTGCTATATTCCTTGACATGAAGGTACACCCTCTCTCTTGCCTTTTATCTCTTTCTGAACTATTACTGTTTGACCTTACTCTTCCCCTCCTTTTAATAGGATATTTTTCCAACAAGTTGTGATCTCTTCCATGGAGCCTGATTGCTTGCAGATTACTAAGATTATACTGTATTTTTGCACCTTTGGTTGTAATTTCTTTTAGGATCTGCAAATTTGTCATCCATACCTTGAGGTATGCACCTAAAAGATCTAGTTATCACATGTAATTTTTTTCTGTCTTTACCATTGACCTTTTCTGGACCTCTTACCTTGTTAAGCACCCACTTTTTAAAAAAAGTACAGTAAACCTTCTTTCCCTGCATAAAAATTTAAAGTTGTTTATTTGGAAGGGAGAACAAAAGAACAGCCTGGTTTAAAAATTGAAAACCGCAGAAACCTGCAAAAAAAAAGGGACTTGGGGATACTTGAAACTAGCAGGAGGTGACCAGGAAGGCTAATGGAATGTTGGTCCTTATTTTAAGGAGTTTGAAGTATGAATAGGGGAGTCTTGCTGCATCCGAACAAGATGATAGTGAGATCACATCTGGAGCACTGAGAGCAATTTTGGCCCCTTTATTTAAGAAGTGATATCATTTCACTGGAGGATGTGCAGAGAAGGTTCACGATGATGATTCCCAATATGATGAGCATAGGTTAAATAGATTAGGATTCTACTCACTGGATTTAAGAAGAAAGAGAAGTGATCCTGTGGAAGCAGAGTCTCTTGAGGGCTTGACAGGGTAAATGGTGAGAGGATATTTTCCCTCATGGGGCCAGAGGGCATAGTCTCAGAATAAAGAAGTCACCAATTTAAAATTGAGATGAAAGGAAATTTCTTCACTCAAGGCTGAATGTCTTTGGATCTCCTTCCTATAGAGAGCTGTGAGGGCAGAAGCCTTGTGTAAAGATAGATTTTTGATCTATTGGATCTGGCTGATTAGCAGTGATCCTATTGACTGGCAGTACAGGCTTAAGGGTCCAAACAACTACACCTGTTATTTCTTATGGTCTTACAGTTATATCTTTAAGAACCACTGAATCCTTTCTGAGACCTCTGTTTTAATGGAAACCTTTTTGCCAGCTTGCAGTGTACTCAAACAGTACGATATAATAGAACTAATTATAGTGCGTTCTTAAGCTGGAGACCGATTACTTAGTGTTGTTGGAATTTTAGGATTCTGCCACAAACTAATTAACATGGACTATAGCCTCTGACCATCTGCAGTGAATTCTTAAAATGTGTAACTCATGCTGCTGCAGACAATTTAAAGTTTGGCTGATTTGGCAAAAGTTTTATGAACCAGTTCAACTATTTTCACATGGTTCTTTTGTCATCACACCATCGCTTCAAGGGCTTTTGCTGCTGTATTCTTAACTGTTCAAATTTGCATGCATGCATCTGAGTTCACTGTCAGCAAATTCTCCTCCATTTTAGTGAGAGATTGTACAAATCCAATCCCTAACCACTCTTCCATTACCTTTTATCCCACAACTATTTTGTTAATTGTTCCGTAGATCATTGCTTAAATCTGGTCACCAAATTTACAAAACATGAAATTAATTTTTTTTCAATATTTATCTCTGCCTTTAAATCCAGAACCATTAGCTTATTGAAATCCCTTGCTAAACACAGACTTGTAAGTTCTGTATTATAATTTTAACTTCAAAGCCAAGATGAATTTGTTCATTTCAGGCTTTAAACCAAAATAGCAACAGAAGACAGACTCAGGAAGCTTGTATTATACTTAACAAAGCATGGCAATGATTCTGCAGGCATTCTACACTCTTACTTTCTGGTTCATCTTGGCGCATGGGAATAGTACTCTGTTCTTAGTCTCTCTACAATGCCTCTGGTCTCCTACTTCTGATTAGACAACTAAATAACTTTGGTTTCAAATTTGATACATGCCTTTGCCGGAAGTAGCTGAGCATTAACTCTTTACAAGCCACAACCCACAGCATTTTCAATTAGTAATTTGTTTTGCCGAGGTGAGGCCTGAAGCTAATTTGTTTAAGGGAAGCATGATCAATTTCTAATTGGCTCATAAGGGCGATGACTGATGTCACCTCTGCCTGTCTCCTGACTAGTTCCTTAAGTTGTCAGTTATCTGTGGGCCCACCCTCTTCAATAATTTCTGTTCTGGTCATTTGTTATAACTGCTTGCCAAGATAATAGTTTAACATGTTCTTTATCCATTTCTTTTTGGAAAGGGAAAGCTATGCTGTTAGGACCTGATTGATTTTGATTGATTATTCTTGAGGTTGTCTCAATTTTTGAATGCTTATCTCTCACCATTTGTAGGCAAGCAGGAGGCTGGAAGAACGCAGCAAGCCAGGTAGCATCAGAAGGTGAAAAAGTCAACGTTTCAGGTTGACTTCTGAATATTGTACAAACCTTGATCTTGTTACCTTATCCAAAACCTTTTCTGCCTGTATCCTAGACTGTACTAATTATCAGAGACAAGACACGAAGCTCAGCAGGTAATAGCAATCAGTGCTTTTGTAGTTTTCTTTTTTAAAACCTGATTAACTTTGCAGCTTTTTTCTGGTCCTGACTCTGAAGAAGGGTTATATATCCGAAACATTGACTTCTCCACCTCGTGATGCTACCTGGCTTGCTGCAATCTTCCAGCCTCCTGCTTGCCTACTTTGGATTCCAGCTTCTACAGTTTTTTTTACATCTATTACTGACCATTTGTTTGTTCTTGAAGGTTTTTTGCTTGTAGCGTTAGACTGCCTGGAAAGTCTTCTCATTACCTTCAAAGGCAAATGATATAGTGCATGTTGAAAAATAAAATTATTTGTAACCTCAAAACTATATAAAATCATAAAAGATCACCAAAGTGCTAGTCTAAACTACTTGTTACCCAGAGTAAATAGTCTAATTGTTTAATGTTGTACATTCACCCAATGCATCATCTTAATTGCTGAACAGGTTTAATTGGAAGCACACTAGCTTTTGGAGCGACGCTCCTTCATCAGGTGATAGTGGAGGGCTCGATCGTAACACAGAATTTATAGTAAAACTTTACAGTGTGATGTAACTGAAATTATACATTGAAAAATTGATTCTGTTAAGCCTTTCATCTGTTAGAATACAGTGATAGTTTCACTTCTTTCATGTGTAAATCACAAAACCTTTTTTTTAAAGTTGCATTCTCGGGTTAGCTGTTAACAATGGTGATAGCTAGACAATATGTTGAACACCTTCAACATATTGTCTAGCTATCACCATTGTTAATAGCTAACCGGAGAATGCAACTTTTTAAATAAAAAGGTTTTGTGATTTACACATGAAAGAAGTGAAACTATCACTGTATTCTAACAGATGAAAGGCTTAACAGAATCAATTTTTCAATGTTTAATTCAGTTACATCACACTGTAAAGTTTTGCTATAAATTATGTGTTACGATCGAGCCCTCCACTATCACCTGATGAAGGAGCGTCGCTCCGAAAGCTAGTGTGCTTCCAATTAAACCTGTTGGACTATAACCTGGTGTTGTGAGATTTTCAAGAATGCTTATGGCATGCTTGGAGCCTTCAGTTGAGGCATAGAATATAAAAATTGGCAAGTCATATTGCAACTGTATGGAACATTAATTAAACTACATTTGGAATATTGCCACACTGCTAGAAGGATTTGGAGACTTTTGAGAGGCTACGAATGTCCTTCAAGGAAGGAAATCTGCCAGTCCTCACTTGGTCTGATTGAAATAATTCCAGACCCACAACAATATAGTTGACTCTCAATTGCCCTCTGAAATGGCCTAGCAAGCCACTCAGTTGTATCAGTTGTTACAAAGTCTCCTAAATGAAACCGGACATGGACCTAGGTACTGGAAAAGACAAAGGCAGAAACCGACCTGTTGATCCTGCAAAGTCCTCCTTTCTTACATCTGGGAACTAATACCAAAATTGGGAAAGCTGTCTCTCCTTGTAGTCACGACACAGCTTGACATTGTCTGTAATGATTCTATGAGTATGACTGTGTCCTCGACACCATCGTCCACATCCCTGGGTATGTCCTGTCTCACTAGCAGGACAGATTCAGCAGAGGTAGTGGTGCAGTGGTATATGCTCAGGAGGGAGTTGTCTTGGGAATTGTCAATATTGACTCTGGATACCATAAAGTCTCATGGCTTCAGATTAAATATCGGCAAGGAAACCTCCTGTTAATTTCCATGTACCATCCTCCCTTGGCTGATGAATTGAGGGTTGCAATGGCACAAAATGTACTCTGGGTGGGGGATTTCAATTCCACCACCAAGACTGTCTTGGCAGCAGCACTACTGGTTGAGTCCTCAAGGCCATAGCTGCCAAACTGGATCTGCAGCAGGTGGTGAGGGAAAAACCTGCTTGACTGCATCCTTGCCAAACAGGTAGCTGCAGATACATCTGTCCCATGACGCTTGTACTAAGAGTAAGTGCACAGTTTTTGTGGAGATGAAGTCCCACCTTCACATCGAGAATTATCGTCATTAGCTTGTGTGGCACCATCACCATACTGAATGGGCCATCAACAGCAGCAAATTGTACTCCAGGACAACCTGCAGCCTCATGGCCTGAGATATCCCCCACTCAACCATTACTATCAAGCGAGAGGATCAACCCTGGCTTAATGGAGAGTATAGTCGGACATGCTAGAAGCAGCATCAGGCATACCTGAAGATGAGGTGGCAACCTGATGAAGCTACCAAACAGGACTACTTGTGTGCCAAACCAGTACCAACAGCAGGTGAGCCCACAATCAATGGATCAGATCAAAGTTCTGCAATCCTCTTACTCCAGTTGTAGGTAGTGATGGACTGTTAAACAACTCATTAACTCTCCACAAATATCTCCATCCTCAATGATGGAAGAGCCCAATACATCAGTGCAAAAGATGAGGCTGAAACATTTGCAGAAATTTTCATGCAGAAATGCAGAGTGGATGATCCATTACGGCCTATCCCAGTGATCCCCAGCATCACATACTGGTCTTCAGTACAGAATACTGCAAAGGCTTTGGGCCCTGACAGACTTTCAGCAATAATAGTGAAGATTTGTGCTCCTCTTCAAGCTCTTCCAGTGTAGTTACAACAATGGTATCGGATGTAGGAAATTGACTAAATATGACCTATACATGAAAAACAGGACGAATCCAACTCTGCCAGTTACTGCCCATCAGTATACTCTACATCATTAGTGAAGTGATGGAAGGTGTCATCAACAGTACTATCAAGGAACACCTGCTCAGTGACACATAGTTTGGGTTCCACCAGGGTACTCACCTCCTGACTTCATTACAGCCTTGGTTGAAACATGGACAAAAAGAGCTTAATTCCATAGGTGAGGTGAGAGTGACACCCTTGACATCAAGACTGCATTCAATCAAGTGTGGCATCAAGAAGCCCGAGCAAAACTGGCATGAATGGATATTGGGGCCAACTCTCCACTCGGAGTCATACCTGGCACATCAGAATATGGTCATGGTTGTTGGAGGTCAGTCATCTCAGCTTCAGGACATCTCAGCAGGAGTTCCTCAAAGTAGTGTTCGAGGCCCAGCCATCTTCAGCTGCTTCATCAATGACCTTCCCTCTATCATAAAGTAAGAAGTGGGGATGTTTAATGTGTAATGTTCAGCAACATTCGTGACTCCTCAGATACTGAAGCAACCCTGGGCTGACAGTAACAAGCAATGTTCATACCAATTAAAATGCCAGGCAATGATTATCTCCATGAAGAGGCCATGTATTTAATGCCCTTGACGATCAATGGTAGTACCACCACTGAATCCCCCATTATCAAAATTCAGGGGGGTTATCATGGATTGGAAACTCAGCTGGACCCACAATGTAAACACGGTGGCAACAAGAGCAGGTCGGAGGCTGGGAATACAATAGCAAATAACTCTTCTCCTTGTTCAGTTTTTTTTTCCTGAGGTTCTTACACACTTGATGCAACTGTAACACACCAATTGAAAACAAGCAACCAAATTTATTAAACACTGAACAGTACAAGCTTTGGAGAAATCCTGAACACTCCTCACCATGCTTGAGAGGCGTGTTCAGGGAAACTCTCTGAACAAGGAAAACAGTCTTTCCTTTGTACAAAATCTTTACACCACAGTTAGTAATGCTCACAAGCCAACCCCCAGTCATTCCCTCCCAGTCACATGCCAGTCAAGATACAATGCAGTGACCACCTCACCTCCAGAAACTCTGTAATGCAAATCGTCCCCTAATGGTGAGACCTGTTGCAAATCGATTTAATATATAACTGTAGAGGAGTAGTCAAATTCCAACTGTAATGTTCTTATTGATTTCTGAATAGGGGATGAAAAATGTAAATCATCCCTGAATGTCAAGGAAATGGCCATGTAAACCTCCCACATTCCACCTATAAGACAAAGACACATCACCTTGCCCCCCAAGGCATTCAATTTCTTGCAGGACAGTAGAGCAAATGAACTCTTGACTATCTCATCCTCACTCCCCAAAGCCTGTCCATCATCTACAAGTTACAAGTCAGGAGTGTGATGGAATATTCCTGAAGAAGGGCTTATGCCCGAAACGTCGATTCTCCTGTTCCTTGGATGCTGCCTGACCTGCGCTTTTCCAGCAACACATTTTCAGCTGTGATCTCCAGCATCTGCATTCCTCACTTATTCCTCCCCACTTGCCTGGATAGGTGCAGCCCCAACAACAAGGAGCTTGATACCATTTCAAGACAAAGCAGCCTGCTTGATTGGCACCCCATCAGCAAGCATTCATTCCCTCTACCATTAGTGCTCAGTAGCAGCAGTGTGTACTATCTACAATGTGCACTACAGAAATTGACCCAAGATTCTCAGCACCACAACCACTTCCATCTTGAAGGCCAAGGGCAGCTAATACGTGGAACTGTTGCTACCTGCACGTTCCCCTACAACCTCTTGACTTGGAATATATCCTTCACTGTTGCTGGGTCAAAATCCTGAAATTCCCTCCCTAAAGCCATTGTGGATCAACCTCCAGCATATGGACTGGAGCAGTTCAAGAAGGCAGCTCAGTACCACCACCACCTCAAACAACAAGGAGCAGGCAATAAATGCTGGCCAGCCAGCCATGCCCACAAATGAATTTAAAAGATGTTTACTAGGATGTGCCTAGTTTGGAGGGTATTAGCTGTGAAGAGATTGAAACAAGCCAAGTTTGTCCAAACTTGAATGTGGGAGACTGAGGGGTGACTTGAGAGAATGGATTGACAGAGTCTTTTTCCCAGGGTAGAAATGCCAGTTACTAGGGGATATAGGTTTAAGGTAAAAGGGGAAAGTTTAAAAGGAGATGTGAGCAGTATTGTTTTACTTAGAGGATGGTAAGTGACTAGAATGTGCTTCCAAAGAAATCTCACAGCACTGAAACCGACCCTTCAGCCCAACCTAACCAAGTTTTTCAAACTAAACTAATCACATTTGCCTGTGTTTGGTCCATATCCCTCTAAATCTTTCCTATTCTTGTACCAGTCCATACGTCTTTAAAATATTGTGACTATACCTGCAATTACAACTTCCTCTGGCAGTTCATTCCACATATGAACCTATGAAAAAGTTGCCCTTGAGGTCTGTCTTAAAATCTTTCTTCCCTTACCTTTAAAGATGTGTCCTCTAGTTTGGAACTCTCCTACCTTTGCCATTCACTTTACATATGCCCTGCATGATTTTATAATTGTCCATAAGGTTGCCCCATAACCTCCTATGCTCCAGTGAAAAATGTCCCAACCAATCTCTAGAACTGAAACTCTCCAGTCCTAGTAATATCCTTTGTGAATCTCTTATGTACCCTCTCCAGTTTAATAATACCCTTCTGATAGCAGGGTAACTAGAATTGTATACATTACTCCAGAAGATGCCCTGCCAATGTTTGTATAGCTGCAACACAACATCCAAACTCCTCTACTCAAAGGTCTGAGCAATGAAGTCAAGCTGCCTTTACCACCCTGTCTACCTGTGACACAATTTCCAAAGAATTATGTACCTGAACCCCTAGGTCTCAACTGTGTAAATCCTACCCTTGATCGTATTACTAAAATGTAACACCTGATTTATCTAAATTAAACTCCCAATTGCCATTCCTCAGTCCATTGGCCCAATTGATCAAGATTGCTTTGTAAACTTAGACGAGGTGGGAGATGCAATTCAAAAGCAAAGTTTAAACGGAATCCTAAAGACCAGACAGGCACGCAGGGACGAGAGGAGTATGGGTCATGTACAGGTAAAAGTTTTTTACTTTAGAAAGGTGTCATATGTTGTCATGGTAGGCTGAAGGGCCTGGTTCTGTGCTGTGTTTGTAACAAAGGTTACCTTTAGTCAGAAGTTTAAGTTCAATTGCATATATAATTGCTTTACTTCTAAAACTAGTTTCAAACAAACAGCAAATCTTTGACCGCAATTTTTCCGTAATATCCTTCTGCTTCTTGGTTGCTGACAGAGTTCATGATCTGAAATATGTTAACGTTTCACTCTCGAGGCAGGAAGCATGTTTCCGCTGATGGGTGAGTCCCGAACCAGAGGACACAGTTTAAAAATAAGGGATAGGCCACTTTGAACAGAGTTGAGGAGAAACATCTTCACCCAGAGAGTGGTAGGTATATGGAATGCTCTGAAGAAGGTTACCTCCGAGTACAACGGGATCTTGATCAAATGTGCCATTGGACCAAGGAGTGGCAGATGGAGTTTAATTTAGATAAATGTGAGGTGCTGTATTTTGGAAAAGCAAATCAGAGTAGGATTTATACATTTAGTGGTAGGGTCCTGGGGAGTGTTGCAGAACAGAGAGGCCTTGGAGTGCAGGTTCATAGCTCCTTGAAAGTGGAGTTGCAACTACGCTTTCCTTTATTGGTCAGACCATTGAGTACAGGAGTTGGGAGGTAATGTTGCAGCTGTACAGGACATTGGTTAGGCCACTTTTGGAATGTTGCGTGCAATTCTGGTCTCCTTCCTATTGGAAGGATGTTAAGAAACTTGAAAGGGTTAAAAAAAGATATACAAGGATGTTGCCAGGATTGGAGGATTTGATCTACAGGGAGACGCTGAATAGGCTGCAGCTGTTTTCCCTGGAGCGTCGGAGGCTGAGGGGTGACCTTAGAGGTTTATACAATCATGAGGGGCATGGATATGATAAATAGGCAAGGTATTTTCCCTGGGTTGTGGGAGTCAGACTAGAGGGCATAGGTTTAGGATGAGAGGTGAAAGATTTAAAAGGGACCTAAGGGGCAGCCTTTTCACACAAAGGGTGGTGCATGTATGGAATGAGCGGCCGGAGGAAGTGGTGTAGGTTGATACAATTGCAACATTTAAAAGGTGCTAGGAGAGTATATGAATAAGAAGGGTTTAGAGGGATTTGGGCCAAGTGCTGGCCAATGGGACTAGATTAATTTAAGATAGCTGGTCGGCTTGGATGAGTTGGACCGAAGGGTCTGTTTCCATGCTGTACACTTCCTCTATGACAGAAACAGAAAGTTTCTCATGATCTTGAAGTTTGCATGTTCTCAATCAAAATGTGGAAATGAGCTGAACAGGTACTCGTCGACCTTGTCCTGTATCTCTATAACATTATGTTCTATTCAATTTCATCTATTCAAAATTCTGTGGTGTATTTCTTTGTCAAGTAAGAACATAAAGCATGGGAGCAGAATTAAGCTATTCAGTCTATCATATCTGCTCTGCGATGGAGGTGATGGCTGATCTGATTACCCTCCACTTCACTTGCCTGCCTTTTTCCTATAATTGTTGATGCCCCTTCTGATTTTAAGAATGTCTATCTCACCCTTGAATATGTTTAACCCAGTCTTAACAGTCGTGTGATAGAGTTCCACAGATTCAATACATTCTAAGAAGAAATTCCTCCTCATCTATGTCGTAGTGAGATTAATCAGAGTCACATGATATTGAAGCACTAAAATCTAAATCTATTCCAGTTGAGTGGAATAATACGGCATTACGTTAAGCAATGAGCATTCTGTGATTTAGTTCAGTTAGAGATACACAACCATGAATGTTGATTTCCCTACTAGCTCTACGAACTTGGTTTAGATCATGATGGAATCTTTCAGTATTTCTTACAACTCTCGCATACTATCATTTTGTCTTTTACCAAAGATTTTTTTAAACCTTTTTGGCGATCAGGTGGACATATTGCTTATGTAATTTTAACGCAATTAACTCTCTAACTTTTAAATTTCTGTCCCCAAATGCTGGTAACCCTTTATTCCTTTTAATAGAACATGGCCTCTCCACCAATTGTTCCAATTGTGAAAATTCCAAAGATAGTAGCTCTGTTGTTTCATCTGTGCTTTCTTCGTAGGCTATTTGATAACCATATGATATCACTGGATTCTATACTTATGCTGATAAATGATTGATTCCAGTTATTTTCCAAGGAATGACTACTGTTCAGAAAAGGTTTAGTGTTTCTTTAAAATATTTTTATTGAAGAAAGGAAATTTTTTTTTCTTTTGAATATTACAACAAACACAAAGCCAATCGATTCAGACCAATGTTATAAAAACGAATCCACTAATTACATAAGATTTTCCTTTTTTAGCTTGGTTATTATTTATTTAACTACAATCATCATAATAACCATAACATAGCTCAGCGAAACAAAGCAATAACCCTCAATCATTGAGCGCATAAACTTATGCATATTCATACGTTTATAGTTTCTTCTCTCTGGATACCATTAATCGAATTGATATGGCTACATAAAGGCTCTTATTAGTATGGTGGACCAATCTGTACCCAAGTAATCCAAAAAGAGCCGCCATGTCTTACAGGAATTCTCAGTTTTATGTTGCACCATATATGTAAGAAAGTCCAAGGGGATGTACTCCATGACCAGCTTTCACCAGCCCGCCAGCCCTGGGGGATTTTCCGACACCCACCCCAATAGAATGTTCTTTCTTGCACAAAATGTGAGGATACTGAAAAGCCATTTTTTTTTGTATGCAAGTGAATTAACAAAGCCCAGAAGAAGAGCTGCCAGGTCCATTTCCATCTCTGTCACTACGGCCTTCTCTATTTCGCTTACCACAGTGCTCCAGCATGCCCACAGTCTGTGGCAGGACCAAAGGCAATGAGTGAGCATGCCCATGCTCATTTTACATTTAAGACACATTGGAGATGTTCCTGCTTTAAATTTAGCGAGGCGGTCTGGGGCCTAATGGACCCTGCAGAGAATCTTCAATTGCAAGGTACGGGTCCTGTTGCAAATCGAGTGCCTTGCATTTTCCCAGATATCCTCCCATATTTCAGAAGAGATCTCAACGTCCAGCTCCCTCTCCCATATCTTAGAGCCTTTTGGTCTTGTCTGAGGGATCCCCTCCCAATAGATAAGTGTTACTTACAGATAACGTACCCTGAGCACTCAACACTCTCTTCTCCATGTTGGACCTAATAAGAATTAGTTAGAAGTGTGGTCTGTTTTTGTATAAAGTTTCTAATTTGAAAGAAACGAAAGAGGTCCCTACTGTGCAATTCATTATTTCCAAGCCAACTGGTTAAAGGACATCAATATTTTTCAAATAAATAACCTAGGCAAGACATGCCCCTGGCTGCACGTAGTTTAAACCCTGAGTTCTTCATCCCTGGCTGAAAGCCTGGCATACCAACTGTGGGTATCAACAATGATGTTTTGGCAATTTTGCCCTAATCCTGATGCATTGCCCTCCATGCCTTGACAGTATTGATGTTTATTGGGCTATGGCAATATTCCTTGATCGTTCTCATTTTGCCTAAGAACAGCAGGCTAATAAGGGGGCACCTTGCCTGAGATGCTTTGATGTCCAACCAAAGCGACTGAGGGTCTCCCTGGGACCTAATCATTCACATAAGATAGCAACAAGCTTGATAGTTTTTGATTTCTGGGAGGCCCACTCCTCCCAGACTGGAAGGTAACTTTGCAATTTAGTCAATTCAATTAGGAGTTGCTTGCGATCGTAGATAAAAGAACTGACCCAGCCGTTCAGTCTTCTAAATATTTGCTTCGTAAAAAGTAGAGGAAGCATTTGCAAAGGATACAACAGGCTGCATAGAATGTTCATTTTAATGTGGGCAATCCGAAGTAACCAAGAGATCAGAAGCGCCTCCCACCTACGAAGGTCCTGATTGATTCTGTAGAATAAATGAGCAAAATTGGCTTTAAATAGCCGATCAAAACTGGGAGTAATAAATATACCGAAGTAGAGGGAGCCCTCCTGCGACCATCTAAAGGGAAATCTAGATCCGCCCTCAGGACCAGGCAGTCTCGGGAGACCACCCATGGGTATCGCCTCTATTTTGCAAAATTGATGTTATAACTCGAAGTCATAAATAAATTGATGCATTGTATCAGGTGTGGCAGTGAGACTGTTGGGCTTGATAAGAAGACAAGAATGTCATCTGCATACAATGTGATCTTACGTGACTTTATCCCCACTTCTGGAGCGGTTATATTGGGATCCCTATATATTGCCTCTGCCAGCAGTTCAATCACCAATGTGAAAAGCGGTGGTGACAAGGGACAACCCTGTCAACTGTCCCTACAAATATTAAAATTACTTGACTGTATACCATTGGTGAGGACCGTGGCAAGAGGATCACTACACAAAACCTCTACCTGCCTGATGAAGGTCTAGCCCAGGTCAAACCACTTTAAAGTATGAAAAAGATATGGCCATTCGACCCTGTCAAATGCCTTTTCCGCATCTAAGGAGCTCATCAATCCCTTTACCGGTCGATGTTGACATACGTGGATCATGACACTATCCATTGATCTACGACCTTTTATGAACCCTCTCTGGTCGTCCTCAATATGGAGGGCAGTACTGTTTTGAGCCTTAATGCCAGAGTCTTAAGGTTTTGAAGTCGATATTCAGGAGTGAAATGGGCCTCAAGGAAGCAAAGTCCTCTGGGACTTTCCCTTTTTTAAGAATGAGAGCGAGATGTTCATCTCTCTTGGAGATAGTAGGAGGAGGCCACGTCTATGTGAGTCATTAAACAAACTAAGCTTCGGCCCTGACAACATACTTATAAATTCCTTATAGAACTCAATGGGGAGCCCGTTGGGACTCGGTACGTTTCAGTTCTGGAACTGCCTCATAGCCTCCTGCACCTGTTGCTCTGACAACGCGGCATTGAGGAGATACTCATGTTCAGGAGTCGCTCCCAGAAGGTCCAAATTCTTAAAAAAAAACTCCGCCCACTCCCACAGCTTTCAGATTGGTATAGTTGAAAGTAAAATTTCTGAAATGCTGCATTAATCCTTTAAAGGCCGTAGGTTAAATTTCTCTGATCAAGGTAATGGTTGGGGGACACTCCTTTTCCTAGCAATGTACACTAGATACTTGCCTGGCTTATCCCCATGCTTTAAAAAAAACCCTTTGACTTCCAAATGCAAGCTCCCTCTTGGCTGTCCGTGTGAGCATAGAATTCAGCATAGACTGAAGCATTGTGATCCTCTGCAGTTTAACCAGCAAGGGCCTGTCAAAGTATGCCTTTTCAGCTACTTTCAGACACTTCTCAAGCAAGCATTGTTGCTCACTCATCTGCCACTTCTTACTGGCTGAATAGGAAATAACCAACCCCCTAGCATAGGTTTTAGCTGTTTCCCAAAGAATAGATGGGCTACTGGCCAAGCTTGAATTTAATATCTAAAAAAGCCTTGAACTCAGTTGAAAAGAATTCAGTAAACTTGCTCTCCTTAAGGATGCCAGTACCTCGAATCTACCACCATATCCTTAATCTTAGCCATTAAATACACTGGGGTGTGATCGGAAATAGCGATATTGCCAATTGTACATGATTCCACCAAGCCCAGATGTGCTGCAGGGGTGAGAAAAAGACCATTCCTGGTATGGCATTTATGTGGGTTCAAAAAGTATGTGAAGTCCCTGCCAGTAGGGTAAAGATGCCGCCAAACATCTATCAACCCCAATTCAGCGCACAAATCCCTTAACTGTTTTGATTGCAAAGAAGATATCGACAGGCCTTTTGGCAATCTGTCTACTGTAGGGTCTATTAGACAATTGAAAACCCCTCCTACGATAATATTTTGAGATGCAAGGTTAACCAGTCAAAAGTGCATCTGTCAAGCATTTAAGGTGTGGGCCGGGAACAGTAAGTATTTACGATCCTATATTCTTCCCCATGTATCAAAGCATTGAGGATTGCAAATCTCCCGTGTGTGTCTTTAATACACTCTAATAACTTAAATGGGAGATTCTTTCTAACTAAAATGCCCGCCCCTCTCCTCATATTGAAAGATGAAAAATAAATCCGGTCATACCCATTCTGTTGTAGCTTCAAATGCTCTGCATCATCCAAGTGTGTTTCTTGTAATAAGGCAACATCCACCCTCTCCCTTTTTAAGGCTGGAAAGTACCTTCTTCCTCTTGACAGATGAACGACTCCCCTTAATATTCCAGGTGCACCACTTAAGCACAACCTTCGCCATAACCCTCTATAACACCATTTAGACTCCAGGGAGGAAGAACCTGAACTACAGATCACCGAGCTTTATTGCAAAAGAATCCACAAATCCCAAAACCTACACAGACTAAAACAGCCAACGAATCTACAAAATTTACAAAAACTATGTATAGCAAAAACAGAGAAACAAAAAATTGCCAAAGGCTCTGATTCGAGGAATTTACTGGCCTCCAGTCTGAAAAACAACCCTCCACCACCACCCTCTGTCTTCTACCTTTGAGCCAGTTCTGTATCCAAATGGCTAGTTCTCCCTTTATTCCATGAGATTTAACCTTGCTAATCAGTCTCCCATGAAGAACTTTGTCAAACGCCTTACTGAAGTCTATATAGATCACATCTACTGCTCTGCCCTTATCAATCTTCTTTGTTACTTCAAAAAACTCAATCAGATTTGTGAGACATGATTTCCCATGCACAAAGCCATGTTGACTATCCCTAATTAGTCCTTGCCTTTCCAAATACATGTACATCCTGTCCCTCAGGATTCCCTCCAACAACTTACCCACCACTGAGGTCAGGCTCACCGGTCTATAGTTCCCTGGCTTGTCTTTACCACCCTTCTTAAACAGTGGCACCATGTTTGCCAACCTCCAGTCTTCCGGCACCTCACCTGTGACTATCGATGATACAAATACCTCAGCAAGAGGCCCAGCAACCACTTCTCTAGCTTCCCACAGAGTTCTCGGGTACCCCTGATCAGGTAATTGGGATTTATCTACTTTTAACCGCTTCAAGACATCCAGCACTTCCTCCTCTATAATCTGAACATTTTGCAAGATATCACCATCTATTTCCCTACAGTCTATATCTTCCATGTCCTTTTCCACAGTAAATACTGATGCAAAATATTCATTTAGTATCTCTCCCATTTTCTGTGGCTCCACACAAAGGCCACCTTGCTGATCTTTGAGGGGCCCTATTCTATCCCTAGTTACCCTTTTGTCCTTAATATATTTGTAAAAACCCTTTGGATTTTCCTTAATTCTATTTGCCAAAGCTATCTCATGTCCCCGTGTTGCCCTCCTGATTTCCCTCTTAAGTATACTCCTAGTTTCTTTATACTCTTCTAAGGATTCACTCGATCTATCCTGTCTATACCTGACATCTGCTTCCTTCTTTTTCTTAACCAAACCCTCATTTTCTTTAGTCATCCAGCATTCCCTATACCTACCAGCCTTCCTTTTCGCTCTGACAGGAATATACTTTCTCTGGATTCTTGTTATCTCATTTCTGAAGGCTTCCCATTTTCCAGCCGCCCCTTTACCTGCAAACATCTGCCTCCAATCAGCTTTCGAAAGTTCTTGCCTAATACTGTCAAAATTGGCCTTTCTCCAATTTAGAACTTCAACTTTTAGATCTGGCCTATCCTTTTCCATCACTATTTTAAAACGAATAGAATTATGGTCGCTGGCCCCAAAGTGCTTCCCCACTGACGCCTCAGTCACCTGCCCTTAGCAGGAAAAAAAAACACCAAGAGCAAGGTTAGTACTATGGACAAGTAAACAGCAAATAAATGTTGCCTGTCCTTTAACATAATTTAGAGATTAAAGATAAATACTCTATCCATCCTGAACATCATTTCACTCAACATACTCCCAGAAAGGAGACTCCACCAAGTCCTATTTCAAGAAGAACAAAAGCGAACAGCTCTCTCCTCCAAGCGTATTCAATCGTTTGACCTAAGTCAACGTGTTTACAAAGTGCTTCGCTTTCTCTGGCGAGCCAAACAAATGTACGGATCCGTTATGATTGATCCGAAGCACCGCTGAATATCTTAGAATACTGGGTTCCAAGCTTTCTCAATCTCCTCTTGGCGCCATTGTAGGACTTTCTTTTCTGAACCACTGCCACCAAGAAGTCTTGGAAAAACATGACCCTGGAGCCACCACATACCAAAGCCCTCTGGTCCCTTCCTAGCTCAAGAGTCTTCCAGAACCCTCTGCTTGTCTTGATTATAATGGAACCTTCCCAGGACAGGGCACGGGCGTTGATCCGCACCTGGCTTTCATGCCGTGATCCACTGGTTTACCTCTGTTGTTATCCTTCCCTTCTCAGCCTCCAAACCAAGGAATTCCAGGAACCACTTCTCAAAGAACTCCACCAGTCACTCATCTTCCGTCCCCTCCATATGCCAACAACACTCGGGTTCTTTTTTCTGCCCCTGTTTTCGAGATTGTCTACTAGATCCAACAGACCACAGACCTGTGTTTCCAGGCTGCTCTCTCACTCACACACTGATCATAAAGTTTGCTTTCAGAAAGAAAGTTATTATACTCGCACCCTTTACATTTAAATGCACCTATCTTGCTGAAGTTTTCATACAGTCACAGTTAAACAGCATGGAAACAGACCTTTAGATCCAAATCTTCAGCTCTGACCATATGAAATAGTCCCATTGACCAGCATTTGACTCATATCCCTCTAGTCCCTTCCATCCAGATGCTTTTTTAAATCTTGTAATTGTACTGACCTCCACCATTTCTAGTTGCATCACATTCCGTACATGCACAGCTCTCTGCACAAACAAGGTGTCCTTCAGGTCCGTGGTAATCCTCTACCTCTCACCTTAAACCTATGCTTTCTGGTTTTGGACTCCCTTACCTTGGGGAAAAAGACTGTGGCCATTCATCCTATCCATGCCCCTCATGATCTTCTAGACATCTGTGAGGCCACCCATCAGCTACCGTTGCTCCAGCAAAAATAGCCCCGCTCTGTTCAGCCTCTCCCTGTAGCTGAAACCCTCCAACCCTGGCAACATCCTTGTCAATCTTTTCTGAACCCTTTCAAGTTTCTCAACATCTTTCCGAAAGTAGGGAGACCAGAATTGCATGCAGTATTCCAATTGTTAGGTCACGAATGTTCTGTGCAGCTGCACAGGGTGACACCCCTACTATTATAAAACAAATTACTGCGGATGCTGGAATCTGAAACCAAAAGAGAAAATGCTGGAAAATCTCAGCAGGTCTGGCAGCATCTGTAAGAAGAGAAAAGAGCTGACGTTTCGAGTCTAACTGACCCTTTGTCAAAGCTTTGACAAAGGGTCAGTTAGACTTGAAATGTCAGCTCTTTTCTCGACCCCTAATATTATACTCTGACCAATGAAAGCAAGCATGACAAAAGCCGCCTTCACCACCCTTTCTACCTGCAACTCCACTTTCAAGGAAATATGCACCTACACCTCCAGGTGTTCCTGTTCGACAGTACTCCAAAGGGCCTTGCCATTAATTGTTTAAGTCCTGTTCTGGTTTGCCGTACCAAAATGTAACACCTCACATTTGTTGAAATCAACTCCATATGCCACTCATCAGCCTATCTCATCAAGGTCCCATTGTACTCTGAGATGATCTTCTTCACTGTCCATAATACCACCAATTTTGGTGTCATTTGCAAACCTACTAACCATCACTCCTTGAATGTCAAACTGCAAATCATTCTCTGCTGCCAATGTTAAATCCTGGTTAGATACATTTTCAGACAAATACTTTTATCTGTGAATTTTTAAAAAAAAAATCAACTTTTAACAGGCATGTTATGGAACAACTCTGTAGCAGAAAGAATTTGAACTTGAATCTCCTATTTTCTCGCCCAAGTTTTATTTCTATAAATTCCAAGACACTGATTACTACTTTCCCATATATGCATATCCAGTTCTTGCAAATTACCCCTCCATTAGCATACAGCCATTTCCTCTTTCCTGATTCTGTTTTTGTTTAAGCATTCTGTGAGATTCTACAAGATAACATGTGGCACATGGTTTTGTTCTATAAATAGATTGAATTGTAAAATTCACATTAACTGAGTTTTTTTTTCTTCTTTTCTTTTGCTGGATATAGGCATTAGTTTTTGTCATAATTGTTCTGGAACTGAATGGCTTTTTGAGCTATTTTAGAACAAAGTTAAGAATTCACCCCATTGCTGTAGATATGGAGTCACATAGACTAAAAAGACTAGAAGGTTTTTCACCAATCAGTTCCTGACATTGGATTCATATTTCAGATTTACTAATTGAATTTAAATTCTACAACTGGACCTGTTCCCAGAGCCTTGGCCACTGGATTGATAGTCCAGTGACATTGCTGTCATTGCCATTGTCTCTTTCTATCTTTGAAGTAAGCCAACTATGTTTTCACATTGAATTCCTCACTCTGGAGCTTTGTGCAAGTGAGAAACTAATCTACTTCAATTCACTTAAGATTTGATACAGCAAGTTAGAGTATGCTGTAACTTGAAAAGCAACCAGTCAATGGAACATGTCCAGTTTGCTCTTTTCACACCCAATTAATAGTTGACCTGTCAATCTAATTAGTTAATCGATAGCTGACAAACAGCCCCAGTTGACAGAGTCAAGAGTGTGGTGCTAGAAAAGCACAGCAAGTCCGGCAGCATCCGAGGAGCAGGAGAGTTGATGTTTTGGGCCAAGGCCTTTCATCAGGAATGAACCTCATTCCTGATGAAGGGTTTTTGCCCAAAATATCAACACTCCTGCTCCTCGGATGCTACCTGAGTTGCTGTTCTTTTCCAGCACCATACTCTTTCGACTCTGATGTCGAGCATCTGCAGTCCTCACTTTGACTGTCAACTGGGGCTAAATCAGGCATGAAGTAAGTTGTAATATAGGAGGAAGGTATTCATTCAGACATACCATCCAAAGGCTGAACAAGATTTTCAAAATCACAGAATTGCCAAGTTGGAAGTTGCTGATCACTGTCAAAGTAAGTGGAATGCCAAAGTGTCTTAGCAAACCATTTTTCTTCACGCAGTCCTCCATGCATCAGTTATGCAGTTCTTTTGAGCATCGTCCTTCTGTATTTTTCATGAATATGGATGACGATGCCTCTCTGAAATTTCTCATTGGAGAGGCAATATTGCCATTGACTTTAATTTTGTGCTGTCCATATCAAGGCGTTTTGTGACCGTCTTTGAGGACCTTTTCAAAATGAGTATTTCATCCACGTTTTAATGCAGGCCAATTGGTGTACATTCTTATGTTGAATATGGTGGAATTTGATTTTTATCATCCATTTCAGGTAAAACTAGTTTCTGATTACTAAAATATGCCCTTTCATGATTTGTATGAGATGCAGCACTGGCTTTGTATCCTGGAATGCCAATTTCCTACCTCCTGAAGACCATTTTCTTGGTCGTTAAACCATTCTCTCATTTTTCTTCTCTTTCCTCCTTCCCTCTCCACAAACAGGTCTGAGGAAGGGTAACTGGACCCAAAACATTGATTTCTCTTCTCAGATGCTGCCAGACCTTCTGAGCTTTTCCAGCAACTTCTGTTTTTTATTTCTGATTTACAACATCCGCAGTTATTTTGTTTTTGTTCAAATATATGGTGCTTGTTGATTAATAGGGAAATTATAAAGTTCCTGCATGTGCCTTTGAATTAATGAATAGTTGTAATTACCAATAAGTAGCGAAACGGAATTTGGATTAATCCCTGGGAAAAATGGGTTAACTTTATTGTACAAAGTATATGAAAATTTTATGTTTTTTGGGGCCAGAAGTCACAATTGGCTTCTTTATAAGTACACATGGTGATTCATTGTTTCCTTGTCAGTTTTTAAAATTATTTTTGTGTCACAAAACTTTATTTTTGGTGGGAATTATGTGTCTGGACACGTGTACTTTTTGAAAAGAAAAACATGGTTTAAGATTGAGAAACCAGTGGATTGACTGATATCCTTTGTTTATGCCACTTTTGGATAAGTATTTGATTTTTTTTTTAATCCAGAAGTTGAATGAGATCTAATTACATTGACAATTATTGCATATGATGAGTCTATATTTTTTTAAAACCGGAGGGCAAACTGCATTAACCTCCAAAACAGCATTTAGGCTCTTGAGAGAAGAGTAATCCAGCATTTTGAAACCAAGTCAAAGGATGTTCTGGGTGTTTACTAAAACTTGGTTTTTGAAAGTGAGCCTAATGAATGAAGGAAAGTTGGAGGAGATTCTATTACTAGATGCCAAAATGACTGAAGGATGAAGGGAATGAGGGATGCGTAAGAGGACAGTGTCAAATGAAACTTTTGACAGTGATAAGGCTGGCGAAGTTTCATGGATGGGATGAGTCCAGAAACAAATTGAACGGTGCAGTTTTTGAAATGAAATAGATTTAGGTTGGGTGAAAGGGAGATGGCATTGAGCAGTGGAGTGGAAGCCAGTTGAGACAACTGAAACATTAAGTGAGACAAGTTTGGTTTAGATTGAGATGCAGTCATCAGAATTGGATAACTGAAGTTTATGGAGGGTGGAAGGTGGGAAGCCATGTCTGATGAAAGTGTGGCTGAGAGCTTTGGCACCAGTTTAGGTGAGGCATTCGCTGAATAAGTGATGGTGAGGATACCGATTAGTAAGCACTGGATGTAGGTTTGCTCACTGAGTTGGAAGGTTTGTTTTTAGATGTTTCGTCACCATACTAGGTAATATCAGTGAGCCTCCAGATGATGCACTGGTGGTATGGCCTTATTTCTATTTGTGTTTAGGTTTCTTTGGGTCGGTGATGTCATTTCCTGTGGTGATGTCATTTCCGGTTCCTTTTCTTAGAGGGTGGTAGATGGGGTCTAACTCAATATGTTTGTTGATAGAGTTCCGGTTGGAATACCATGCTTCTAGGAATTCTTGTGCATATCTCTGTTTGACTTGTCCTAGGATGGATATGTTGTCCCAGTCGAAGTGGTGTCCTTCCTCCTCTGTATGTAAGGACACGAGTGAGAGTGGGTGATGTCTTTTTATGGCTAGTTGATCATGTATCAGGTCCAATACTTGGACAAACAGGCAGTAAAGTAGCCACCAGGATTCATGAACATCAACTAACCATCAAATGAGGAAACTGGTGAAATCCGAGTTCATCCCTTGTGGTTGGAGGGTTCCTAGCCGCAATTTCCCCCCCGACGTGGTCGACGATGCCCTCCACCGCATCTCTTCCACTTCCCGATCCTCCGCCCTTGAACCCCGCCCCTCCAACCGCCACCAGGACAGAACCCCACTGGTCCTCACCTACCACCCCACTAACCTCCATGTACAGCGCATCATCCGCCGCCATTTCCGCCACCTCCAAACGGACTCCACCACCAAGGATATATTTCCCTCCCCTCCCCTATCAGCATTCCGTAAAGACCACTCCCTCCGTGACTCCCTCGTCAGATCCACACCCCCCACAAACCCAACCTCCACTCCCGGCACCTTCCCCTGCAACCGCAGGAGGTGCAAGACTTGCGCCCACACCTCCCCCCTCACCTCCCTCCAAGGCCCCAAAGGAATCTTCCAAATCCGCCACAGATTCACCTGTACCTCCACACATATCATCTATTGCATCCTTTGCACCCGATGTGGCCTCCTCTATATTGGGGAGACGGGCCGCCTACTTGCGGAGCGTTTCAGGGAACACCTCTGGGACACCCGGACCAACCAACCCAACCCACCCTGTAGCTCAACATTTCAATTCCCCCTCCCACTCCACCAAGGATATGCAGGTCTTTGGACTCCTCCATCGTCAGACCACAGCGAAACGACGGTTGGAGGAAGAACGCCTCATCTTCCGGCTAGGAACCCTCCAACCACAAGGGATGAACACTGATTTCACCAGTTTCCTCATTTCCCCTCCCCCCAGCCTGTCTCAGTCAAATCCATCAAATTCAGCACCGCCTTCCTAACCTGCAATCTTCTTCCCGACCTCTCCGCCCCCACCCCAGTCTGACCTATCACCCTCACCTTGACCTCTTTCCACCTATCACATTTCCGACGCCCCTCCCCCAAGTCCCTCCTCCCTATCTTTTATCTTAGCCTGCTGGACCAACTTTCCTCATTCCTGAAGAAGGGCTAATGCCCGAAACGTCGATTCTCCTGTTCCCTAGATGCTGCCTGACCTGCTGCGCTTTTCCAGCAACACATTTCCATCTCTGTGGTAATATACTCTATTCAATGAATTTAATACAATGGCATAATTTCACCTTGATGTAAGTACTGCTACTTTCCGTATGCCCTTAAAAATGAGCACAAATGTCCATTTTCTCCATCACTGCTTTTAGACTAGGTTTTTATTTGTAGGCCACCTGTCTATGCAGACTACATAGCTTTTTAATCATGCTTGTTCAGAGACTAAAATACTGAGATTTGATTTCCTGACTTTTCTGAAAATCAGGACTGGTGCTGTGTGGATTGCTTTTTACAGCTTGGATGCCATGACTTATTTGTTTCAAGTTTTAATCTGTTTCAGCTGATGGTGCCCATCCCATCTGCTGAGCTTGATTCTTGTGGTTTGTGGTTGGAAAAAATTCATTTTTTTTCATTGAATCCTCCGGTCCATCGGATTCCCATCGATCCACTAAAGAACATCTCACTCAATCTCTAACCCTGCATTTCCCATGGCTAATGCAACTAACCTGCGCATCCCTGAACAGTGGGCAATTTAGCTTGGCTAATCAACCTCGCCTCCCACAGTCAAAAATGCGTAGGAAACTGGAGTACCCAGAAGAAACCCACGCAGCCATAAGAAGAACTTGCAAACTCCACATAGAGAGTTACCCGAGGGTGGAATCTAATGTAAGTCCCTGGTGCTGTGAGGCAGCAGTACTAACCACTGAGCACCCTTCCTTCCTAGTTTGAAGGATCCAGTCTCTTTCTGGGTACTCAGTTTTTTTCTTTCTTTGCTGAGCTAACGCTGATTTGTTATTTCAGGTTTCCAGCATCCAAAGCATGTTGCTTCTGACTTGTCTTCCTCTGCATTTTTCTCCATTTACAATTGAATAACTTTTATTCTGCCTGTTTTCCACAGTTTCTTGACTCCATTCGTCCTTCGTAACAACAATTTTGAGAAGGGGACAAAAGTTGCAGGTGATGTAATACCTGTAACTTTGTCTCCTATTGCCTCATTGTCCAAGGGCCCACCACTCCTAAATACAAACAAATCACTGTTTCACTATCTTAGAATAAATTAAAATCATCTACCCTCAATGCAGTCTCCTTTATAAACAGAATTGATAACTTGGTCAGGAAGTATGACTCCAAGCTCCAAGTTGTGCAATTTTAATTTGCATGTTGCACTGTCATTCACATTTCTGCCCTTGGCCTGCTGTAGAGTTCCTGTGAAGCTTAATTCCAGTTTGAAGAACACCATCTTCAGTTTAGACACTTAACCACTTCTGAACACAACACTGATTTCAATTTCAAATCATTCTTAATAAACAGTTCATTAAAACCCAATGTCAGACGTCTTAATATGAATGATTTTTAAAGTTGAACGGTTATTATTTCAGGCAAGTTTGCTATTTTGCTACATGATCTTTCTTTTAACTTTCTATTCTAAATTACAATACTATGAACCCAGAAGGCTGTTCAGCCCCTCAAGTTTGCTCCACCATTCATGGCTGATTTGACATGCCTCCTATCCAGTTTCCTTCATTTTTCCTGTAATCCTTGATTCTCTGACTGATCAAGAATCTATGTATCTCAGCCTTAAACATTCACAAGAACTAATTTCCAAAAATA
Source organism: Chiloscyllium plagiosum (assembly GCF_037043375.1). Taxonomy (NCBI): domain Eukaryota; kingdom Metazoa; phylum Chordata; class Chondrichthyes; order Orectolobiformes; family Hemiscylliidae; genus Chiloscyllium; species Chiloscyllium plagiosum. The sequence continues at coordinate 47,048,276 of NW_028270147.1, read as the reverse complement.
CTTGGAAAATCGCAACAGCTTGTGAATCTATGGTTTCATTGATTCATTGCTAAACTGCTATCTTGGGTAACTGACAATTTTACTGTTATTGGATAATGGAAATGTGTCTCTCATGCCAACTTTGCTTTTACTTGGCTCCTATTCTATTATGTAAAAAATATGCTACAATGATACTGGTAATATAAACATGATTTTATATACAGTATTTTGATTTGCTATTGTACCTTAAGCATTATTAATCACATTATTCCTATGTTTTATTTCTCCTCATTCTAACTATTCTTAGGAACAAGCTCAGGTTCCTGTCTACCATCCTACTCCAAGTCAAACCCGGCTGGCCACTCAACTTACTGAAGAAGAACAGATCAGAATAGCGCAAAGAATAGGTCTCATTCAACACCTACCCAAAGGGGTCTATGACCCAGGAAGAGATGGATCAGAAAAGAAAATTAGAGAGTGAGTTTTGAAGATCAGAAATAGGTCACTTAATCTCAGCCCAAAATCTTATCTCAACAATCCAGTAGAAGTGCACTACAGTTAACCTAGTATTTTGGAGCAAAACCATTTTTAAAGGGGCTTTAAATGATTACTAAAATTGATTGAACAAACCTTCCCTCTTTTTTTTGTTTCCCTGTCAGTAAATATTGGTAGTGTACTTGTTCTGTTTAACATTTACCAGAGATTTGATTCAGATTAGCCTGTTGATGTTGATTTTTTTTTTCAATCCTTGCAGGGTCAAATCTGCATTACCTTCTCCTGTTCTTTTTCTTAAGTCACCGTATAACATATTATGTCATAACATATAACATTATGTTATATAGGCTTACTTTTTCCACCAAGACTCCCACCCACCTCCCAAGGACCCCTTCTTCCACCTCCCACCTCCAACACCCCCCATCCATTTGGACACCCCATACCGGTCTGTCACCTGCACTCAATCTCTTTGGTTCCAAATGCTGCCATGGCATTGACCACCTCAACCTATCTGCTCCCCCCCCCACCCACTCCAACCTCTCTGCCTCGCAACGTGAAGCCCTCCGCTCCAACCCCAACCTCACCATCAAACCAGTGGGCAAGGGGGGAGTGCAGTGGTAGTGTGGCACACTGATACATCGCTGAAGCCAGGCGCCAACTCGAAGACACCCCCCTTGACCACGATCTCCCCTCCCATCACCAAACCATCATCTCCCACATCGTACACAACCTCATCACCTCAAGGGATCTCCCACCCACGGCTTCCAACCTCATAGTTCAGGAACCCCGCAGTGCCTGATTCTCCCTCCTACCCAAGATCCACGAACCTAACCACCCTGGCCAATGCATCGTCTCAGCCTGCAAACTCACCTCCATGTACCTTGATACTATCCTATCCCCCCCCCAGTCCAGGAGCTCCCCACATATGTTTGGGACACTATTCATGTCATAGAGTCATAGAGATGTACAGCAAAGTAAACAGACCATTCAGTTCAACTTGTCCATGCTGACCAGATATCCCAACCCAATCTAGTTCCACCTGCCAGTACCTGGCCCATATCCCTCCAAACCCTTCCTATTCATATACCCATCCAAATACCTTTTAAATGTTGCAAATTTAGCCTCCACCACTTCCTCTGGCAGCTCATTCCATACACGTATCATCCTCTGCATGAAAAAGTTGCCCCTTGGGTTGCTTTTATATCTTTCCCCTCTCACCCTAAACCTATGCCCTCTATTTCTGGATTCTCTTCACTCCAGTGAAAAGACTTTGTCTATTTATCCTATCCATGCCCCTCATTTTCCTCCACTCCTCCAAGACTTTGGTTTCCCTAGCCCCCAATGCCACCTCTTCACCATGGACATCCAGTCCCTGTACACCTCCATCCACCATGACGAGAGCTTCCAAGCCCTCCGTTTCTTCCTCTACCCACCAGTCCCCACCAGTACCCTTGTACTGGCATTCTCATTTGTTTGGCTGAACTGGTCCTCACCCTCAATTTCTCTTTTTGAATTCTCCCACTTCCTCCAGACGAAAGGGGTAGCCATGGGCACCTGTATGGACTCCTATGCCTGTCTCTTTGTCAGTTATGTGGAACAGTCCATCTTCCATAGTTACACTGGCACCAATCCCCACCCTTTATTTCTCTACTACATTGATGATTGTATCAGCGCTACCTCATGCTCCCCAGGGAAGGTTGAACAGTCCAACAACTTGACCAACACATGCCACCCCGACCTTAATTTCCCCTGGACCATCTCGGACACCTCCCTTCCCTTCCTGGACCCCTCCATCTCCATCAACGGTGATCAACTCAACACTGACATCTTCCACAAACCCACCCACTCCCATAGCTACCTGGACTACACCTCCTACTCTGTCTCCTGTAAAAATGCTATCCCTTATTCCCAATTCCTCCACCTCCGCTGCATCTGCTCCCAGGACCAGTTCCACCACATAACACAGCAGATGGCCTCCTCCTTTTAAAGACTGCAATTTCCCCTCCCACATGGTTGATGATGCCCTTCCACATCCATCAAGGTTTTACCTGCACTTCCACACGTCATTTATTGTATCCGTTGCTCCTGGTGTGGTCTCCTCTACATTGGGGAGATAGGACACCTACTCGCAAATGGCTTCAGAGAACATCTCCGGGACACCTGCACCAATCAACCCCACCGCCCTGTGGCAGAGCACTTCAACTCCCTCTCCCATTCACCAAGGACATTCAGGTCCTGGGCATCCTCCATCACCACTCCCTTACCACCCAGCGCCCAGAAGAACGGGCGTCTCCTCTTCTGCCTCTGGATCCTCCAAGCCCACGACATCAATGTGGATTTCACCAGTTTCCTCATTTACCCCCCCCCCCACTATCCCAGTTCCAACCTTCCAACTCGACACCACCTTCATGACCTGTCCTACCTGTCCATCTTCCTTCCCACCTATCTGACCCACCCTCCTCCCTAACCTTTCACCATAACCCCCACCTCCATCTACTTATCACACTGTTGGCCACCTTCCCCACCCCCCTCCCATTCATCTCACCCACCCCCTGCGGCGCTCAGCCTCATTCATGACAATTTTGCATGAATTGATTTATTATCTTCTGGCAGCCACAAAATGTTAAACATAATCTTCATCTTGAAATTATATTTCTTTTCTTGTATCTTAAATGTTCGCAAAGCGTTATTTTAAAGAGGATTGGCTAAAGTTATACAGTAATGGTTTTGTCTGCCAATAAACTAGTTTTTGTACTTTAAGCAGTGTATTTTGCCATTTCAGGTGTGTTATATGTATGATGGACTTCGTTTATGGTGATCCAATTAGGTTTCTTCCATGCATGCATATTTATCACCTGGACTGTATAGATGACTGGCTGATGCGATCCTTTACCTGCCCTTCATGTATGGAACCCGTGGATGCTGCATTGCTTTCTTCGTATGAGACCAATTGAGAAGACTTTGTCTTCTATATCTAGATACCGTGGATAAAACAAAAATCCTGATCTCTACCTTTTGAGCCAAAGAGTCAGAGATTTGGAAAACCCTGATTGTATGCGATCATGTACTAAGTACAACACTGACGATAACTCATGACTGCAGTGGTTTAAAAACTTGTATATAATACTTAAATGCTGTTATTAAAAAAAAAAGTAACTTACAAAGCCCTGACCACACGTGAACCTTAAAGATGGGCTAATACATGTGAAATAATCATTAATTTGTCACATAGCACAAAACCATGATTATGGTGCAGCATGCATTTCAAACGTTTTTTTGTAAGACATAACTCGCATGTTAAAGGAACAGTATCTTCTATTTGACATCTTACTACGGCCATTTATAATTGTTTTATTTTTAATGCATGGAGTATCATTTTCACACAGATCGATGGTTCCAAAAGTATCCCATGCAGCAGAACTCTCAGGAACAATGGGTGCTTACTTTCTTTTGGTATAATAATTATTTGGTTTGGGGGGGGGGAGTATAAAGAGCATTTCTAAACTCATTTTTGAGACATTCTTAAACTTTACATCTGAAGCCTAATATACTTAAGAACATACGTGTGTGTGTGTGTATGTATGTGGGGGAAAAAAAGCAAGCGAATGAGTATCTGCTTGTAGATTTTTATAAATAGTTAACATTTATGGTGTCTCAATTGCCAGATTCTTCAACACCCCTCTAGCCAGAAGAACCTCTGCAAAGACTGGCACATTAGTTGATTTTATTAAAGAATACAGCAGTACTATTGTCACTTAAGTGTTCCGCTACACCACAATTTATGATTTGCAGGCACATGACGGAAGAGATACTAAATTTCATAATTTGGCCTATTTTAAAGGATACTGTTTCTATACTGCAGTATGTTATGTTTAGTATTGTGTGTTTTGGTTTGTTTTTTCAACAATGATTTGGTGGGATACTAACATTTTTGGTCAGGGCTTTGGTCAAGGAAAACTCGAGGTGCCAGTACAGCAAATAACCTGTGAAGAAGATTGAAATGTTTATTTGCTGCCTTTGGTTTTGAAGGATCATTTGACTTCAGTTCAAATATGTAGTGGTACTTAAATGCATGCTGAAAGTTGACTTGATAATATCTCCCACCATCCATCAAGTAATGTCAATACTGATTAAAAGAGAAAATGCAAATGCTGAGCCTGTGGACTATTGTCCTGCGAGAAAAATGCCTTTGTGTGCAAAAACCGGGATAATACACTGCGAATGAATTGTGAACAAATCAGATTATTTGACAAAATTTTGATACAAAGATTGAACTCTATTGAAATTATAATTTTACAGTCTGAACAGGCACTTGATCCTGTATTTGTTTGGCAATTTGTCCATAAAACATTGAGATCACAATTCCAATGACAATGCTTTTGTATTAAGATAAATTGGCAGAACATACAGCACAATTTACCTACATTGGCTTGGTAATGAGTCTCCACCATCTCAACTGAAGTAATGGCACAATTAAAATCTATCTAATCTAGCTGACATTAGTTGCAAGGGAGAAAGAACAGTGAAGCTTTAGAATATTAGTGAATAAACATTAAATATATTTAATCAGAAATACCAGTTGCATTTGCAATTTTTAAAAAAATGAAATAGAATAATATACTTGTTTGAGGAAGTGTTCTTCATGAAAATGTACTTGTCAAGCACAGTGAGGGAAGGTGATGCTATGAGCCATCTTTATGATGTGCTAGTGATTTGAAGCGACTTTTTAAATGCAATTTGTTGCTGTCATAAAGTTTGCAGATACTTTTTCATGAAAATCGTGCCTCTTTTAATAAGTTGAAAAAAATCAAGTTGTGAAATCAAGAAAATACTTTGTCGGACCTGGAGTTTTCCTTTTTCTTAAAAAAAACTTTAACACTGGCACAAAGAAGTAGGAATTTAAGCTTTTTTGCACAATTATTTTCCATTACAAATGGAACTCATGGCCTTAGGTCTTTTGAAGTGATGTCTTGTTACAAGCCAGATTAGCGTGGTGCTCAAAAATTTGATTTGGGAGACATCTCTGATCATATATGCTTAAAAAACGTTAGATACTGCATTTGGGAAATGAGCAGGTCCACTGATGTGCAAAGGTTCTTGTAAAACCAGAGGTGAATGTTTTTAAAAATATTCACTCAAAGTTCTCTAATTTTTTTGAGCACTGATAGCTGACTTGCAGGTCTTCCAAACAAATGGAAACTGTGCTCACATAAATTGATAATTTAACGGGAGGTTTGTTTGTTCAAATCAGCTTAAAGGCTTTGGTTTGCAGAATAAGAGATTTTAAATTCATACATTTTCCCATGTAACTTGAGGGACACAAGTTGCAATAGCTGTCACTGTATAGTTAAGAGCTGTTGGTCTTGAATCAGTGAAAAGGAAGACCTGTATTTGTGCAATATTTTCAATTGAGATACCATAGTATTTACAGCTGTTACTTTTATGATCATTCCATAAACTTTTTAGTAACTGTACACTTACTGTAATTATGTTTAAATTTCAAAGTTTGTGTGCACATTGAAGTGCACAAATGTGGGAGTAATCAAAAAGCATTGTGTGAAGCTGACAAGTTTTGAGTGTTCCATTTTATTTACAAGTGGCATATTTACACAATTGATGCAACAATGGTGAATTGGATAGCCGTTTTAGTGGTGGTATATTTCTAGGCACTTTGTGTTAACAGCTCTCACACTGATTTTTGTTTTGATACTATTTTAAAAGACTCTGAATTTTCCAACCTTATAAGAATTGGCCTGCCCTCGTGAGTGTCTTGGCAGCATGGTTTTTAAATAAAGCAACCTTTTTCCCTTGTAAATGTTTCACTGTCCACTTCCATGTCAGCCTACTTGACAATTAATTGGTTGTGGACCTCACTACAATTCTTGCCGAAGCACCAAACAAGTAATTTGTTCATTGGCAACTTGGTCATGTTTCCACTCCCCAAAAACACATATTATTGACTTGCCCTTACCAATAAAATCTCCCATTCTGAACATTTTTTTTTCTCAACCTAATGTTAAGGAGGCATTAGGTTTGAGTATTGAGCTACCATGAGATTATGTTCTGCCTTCTTTGTTCTCCCTTCACCGCCAGCAAAATGACCATAACCATTTTATTCTAGTTTATTGACTTCCACATACTGCCATATGATTTTCAAATGGCTGCATAAAAGCACATATGTTTTTTGTACAGCTAAATACATTCATTAATCTATAATTTTTTTAGTTTGCTTAAGACCAAAGCTTACTGAAAATAAATGGAATTAAAAGACCATGTTTTCTTTTTGGTCTATTTTTGGACCATTGCCACCTTTTTAACTGCAGTTGCTTGATGAGCTCAGTTGAGGCTTTTAAATAAGTCGGGGGTGGAGAAAAAAATCTGCTTACATTGCAGCTTGAGGGAAGATTTTAATCTTCAATTGTGTTAATATTTTAGTTCCCCAATGTTTGTCAAGCGGATTATATTTGCCTTCTACTGTAATAACTGTAATGAGTAATGAGCTTAATCAAGACCACCTTTTAGACGTGTTAACGAAACGACTTCTCTCAGTTTGAGAATCTTTGCAAATGTGACTATAATTTCTTGGATATTAGACTTGATTTTGCTGAAATTTTCAATATTCAAAAGCAAAAATTAAATTTTCTGGCTATGTGTTATGAGATATTTCTATGCACATTGTAGGCCATTTTATTTCATTATCTACTCCAACTTGCTGAAAAATAGAACATTGGTTATACAACTTGTAAAGAATTTAACAATGTGTTAAATTTGTTCTTGTTTTATTTATTGGTAATCAATTGTCTTAATAAATATTCTGCTTTCTCAATGTTTAGGTTGTTGACATTTTGAAATACTGGTTTTTAAGTAATGGGAGCATTTTGTTTAAGTATCTTTTTGGTTATGTACCTACTTTTTTTTTTAAAGAAAAGTAAAGAACCTTTCAGTGCGTCTGTTCTGTGATGAGAATATTGATGAAGTGCTGCACAAGACATTCCACTTTTAGCAGTGGCTGTAACCATTGGATCTTGGAGGAGGGGAAAAAGCATACTTTTACTTCAGTTTAACTTTTTACTGTCTGATTGTGAATTAGTAATTCAAGTTCTATTTATATATAAAGCATTGCACATTCCAATAAGCAGCGATTCATGTATAATTATTTATGGGCTTGTTTAAGAAAGGAGGTATTAAAAGCTGCAATACTAAACATGATTTTTGTCATTTTTTTTAAAGTGCCTCTCAACTGCACTGTTATTTAGAAAAGCTCTTATTACTATTGATTATACTATTTATGGTTGTAACAATCTGCATCTAATTAGATTGGAGCACCTTTTCTGGAGACAAAAAGGAATAGCAAGCACCACTTTAACATGTTGTCACCTTGGAGCCAAGGTAAGTGTTTGTATTTGATTTTATTCACATTAATTCACAGAAACATAAATCAGTTGACCAAAGCTAGTATAAACTTAGCGAATAATTAAGCTGGTCAAAAGTTTGTTATTAATTGAGTTTCTGGATTTTGTTTGTTGGTGGCAGTCATGTCTGAGACCATGTATGGGAAGCTGTTCATGAAGTAGAATTCTACATCCTCCTTCAGGATGAGGATTTCTATCAATGCGTTGAGAGTAGGCTTAAGAACTGTTATCTGGGCACCATCGTAACCTTAAATATAAGAATGTTATAAGGTAGTGTTTAGTTTTGCAGATTGGTGGGGATCTTGCATGCATGACTCTTGAATTATCTTCTGACTTTGAGATGTTGTGATTTTCTCACTGGTCATTAGATGATTGTATGCATATACAAATCCATAGTGTATGTTGTCGATGAAACAGAAGATCATCTTTTACTCAAATGTAATTTGCAATATGCAAAGGTAGGTATTATATCAGTTGACCCTTGAAGTTATTGGAATGAAAGCCTACATTTTTTAGAAGTAATTTTGAAGTTAATATTGCAAATTATTTTCAGAACAGTTGTGTGTCTTTCATCCTTGTGTACCTTTTGATTTGAGTTGTTCCTTTTTTCCAATTCACAATAAGTAACTTGCTTATGTGTGTCTGAACTTTAGCTTTTCACCAAACTCACTGTAAATTGTGACAGCTTGGCTTTCTTGAGGTGGGAGGTTGAGAAAGAAGCCATCATTTCTTAACAAACCAATTTTGTCACAATGACTTTATGGTTTTTGTTAATCCAGAGCAATGATTTAAAAGCATGTTTCAGCTTTGCTGTTTTTCAACCACTGTGCTTTCACTGAAAGCTATTATTAAAATTTGTAACGGAGAGCTTGCAATCCAACAAGTCGTCGTGTCATAGAACCGATACAATATAAAATTACAGAACACCAGGTTATAGTCCAACAGGTTTATTTGGAAGTACTAGCTTTCTGAGCGATGCTCCTTCATCAAACCTTTGCTATGAACTCTGTGTCCTGCAACTCCACAACCACCTGATGAAGGAGCAGCGCTCCAAAAGCTAGTGGTTCCAAATAAACCAGTTGGACTATTACCTGGAATTGTGATTTTTAACTTTGTACACCCCCGTCCAACACCGGCACCTCCACAATATAAAAGTAACAGTTTTAACCTGAATTCTGTGCTGCCTGCCTGCAAGAGCAACTCAGCTAGTCCCCCGCCCTGCTTTTTTCCCTGAAACCCTGCAGCATCTTTCTCTCAAATGTTTATTCAATTTCCTTTTAAAAGCTATGATAGTGCATAGCAGTAGCAGGTTCAATCAACCTGTGCCAGATCTAACCATTCACTGCATAAATATTTTTTATTCTCCACTTTAAGAACCAATGAGAACAAGTGTACCCCCCCTGTTTTTATCTGTCATGATTTTGAACTCCTCATGTCCTCTTATCTTCAAGAATGAAACCGTCTTAGAGAAGACTAAGATTCCTGATGAAGGGCTTATGCCCGAAACGTCGATTCTCCTGCTCCTCTGATTCTGCTTGACCTGCTCTGCTTTTCCAGCACCCCACACTCCTCTGCTTCTAAGAAACCTTAAGTAAATTTCAAATCTTGGGGCTGAACAAAGGTTGAAACTGATCACTGATAAGATTGCAAACACAAGAGCATGAGCTTAAAGTAATTTGGCAAAAGAACCAAGAACAGCGCAAAAGTCTTTCATGCAGAGAATACTTAAGGCTGGGAATGTATTGCCTTGTGTATGAAGGCAAATTCATTGAAGCATTCTAATTGTCATCTACGAAAGAAGAATGTGAGGTTACAGAGCAAAGACAGGAATGACACTGGATGAATTGCTCATTTGGAAAACTGGTGTGGATATGATAGGTGGAGAATGGCCATTTTGACTGTTGCAGCAATACTGTGATTGAAATCCCAAATGTTTCAATAAAACCATGGTAGGAATTCTGCCCTTACCTTGTCTAACTTTTATGTAACTCCAGACTCTCAATACTGATAATTGTTTTCAAGTGTCTTGCAAGCTGCTTGTTTGTATTCAAGACAACAGCTCACTACTATCTTCCCTAGGACAGTTGAGGATGGGCAATGAAATGCCTACATCCCATAACTGACAATGAAATGACTGAGGGTGGGACCATTTTTTTAAATGAAAAGAAGCTAATAAAATAAGATTTATCTAGAGTTCTGATTATTGATCTGAAAGATTAATTCTGTTTCTCTCTTCACAAATGCTGCTTAATCAGAGTATTGCCAGTATTTTGTCTATCTATTTCAACTTGAGGCATTGTCAGTATATTGTCTGGTTGTAGATTCCAACCATCAACTGCCAAACCCCCCCTGGGTTTTGGGTGCAGATTGATGATAAGGATAGGAAGCACATTAGTGATGAGATTGAAAAATGAAGTGTTTGCAAAGTCCAAATAAACAAGTAAAATTGAAAGTATTAATTCTGAATCCCTTTGCAAATGATCTCAGTCCATTAACTATTGTTGGAAGGTGATATTAAAATCTATCTCTACCATTTCATAGCATAAAAGGAAAATGAACTGGCGCTGATTGGATTTTGGGCAGGAGACCATTTTGCTTCAGAAGCTGTCAGGCTGGGAAGTTGTTTTTGGTTTTGTTTTGCTCTCTCTAAATATACTCCAGTTAAAGGTAAAATTGCCATAAATCCAGAGGACCATAGAGCTGCTATCTCATTAGAGAGAGATGCCTGGTGGTGGCTTAACCTCAGAGCCACTCTGCTTCAGGTGAGGGGAGAGATTGAGTAGGTGGAACATGCATGATTACCTCAGCTGGTGTTGGAATTGAATCCACACTGTTGGTGTCATTCTGCATTAGAAACCAGCTGTCTGACTAACTGAGCTAACCAGCTCTCCTCCCCACACTCCCCCATCCAAACTGTTGCTATCATTGAATGAATGAAATACCATTTTCAAACACCTTTTTTAAAAAATAAAGATATTTTTACGTATTCTCATTCAATTTTTTTAAAAGCAGTTACTTTTTCCCTGCTAGTATTTGGATAATTCAAACAAATTACATTCTTGACAAAGCATCAGCAACATATTAGTCAGTTCTGATATAGTGCAATAGTTCTGTTCCAGTGCAACCCCGCATTATAAGAAAACCAGTGAAATAGCAGCACAATTTGAACTGAAGGGTTAGGAATTGCGTTGAATGCCAGTGCAGGTGTGGAAAGTTTGCATTCTACAAATGATGCTCTAAATTCTTCAATTGTGTTAAAGCCAATTTGTGTTGAAGAAACTGACATTTATAGCAGAACTAATTACACGTTGAGGGGAAAAAGTAAAGTCTTTAACTGATCAGGCTGATATAGTAAACTCCATTGACGCAGCCTGGTATTTCGGTTTTGAGTTTTTACACAGCGTCTAAAAGGTTCTGGTAATTATATATCAGTGTTTCTCTGTAGCCATGATGGACTTTTGCCTCAAATGTTTAAAAAAATAATAGCAATTCCAGGGATTACACTACCTCTGTAAGTATCTTGATGTTGATTTTTAGCTTTTGAGTAGAATCCCACTAGCTTCTCCAAGCCCAACAATAACTTGTAGCTTGCACCAACCACTGAGACGTAGCATTGATTGATACCTTCAAGGGTTTAGTGAAGTTTAAGAGGATCCAACATTGGTTCCTTGATCAAAATGGTTTTCAGTGGCTCAAAGCTTTTCTGCTATTGATTTCATAGGACCTTGTGCCTCATGTTCATAAAGTATTTGAAAAGGTCTGAAACGATTGTTAGGTGGCAAGTTAAAGCAATTCCAGCCCTTAGTATTGATCATGATATTCTTGACAATAAAGAATATGCTAATCATTGATTAAAGATTTTGTTAAGGAGGGAAAAGGCGTGCGAGTGTACATTTGCAAGGATCATAGACACTCAGAATTTCTATAGCCAGGTTATGGAAATATGCAGTAACAGGGTTGTCATAGTGGATGATTTTAACTTCCCCAATATGGACTGGGACTCTACTACAGCAAGAGGGCTTAGATGGTACAGAGCTTATGTGCATCCAAAAGGGTTTCTTGAAACCGTATGTGGATAGTCCAACCATAGGAGGGACTACTCTGGATCTTGTGTTGTCTAAAATCAGAGTCCACTGGCATGTTCCAGTAAGGAGGAAGGACAAGGATGGCATGTTAAGGAACCCTTGGATCACGAAGGTTGTGGATTTAGTCAAAAGGAAAAAAGCGTATGTAAGGTTTAGGAAGCTAGAATCAGACGTGGCCCATGAGGAATATAAAGAAAGTAGGAAAGAACTCAAGCAGGGAATTAGGAGACAAAGAAAAGGCCTCGGCAAATAGGGTTAGAAAGAATCCCAAGGCATTCTATGCATATATTAAAAACAAGAGGATAACTCGGAAGAAGGTAAGACCATTCAAGGATAAAGGAGGGAACTTGTGCTTGGAGGCAGTGGATTCAGGCGAGATCCTAAATGAATATTTTGCTACGGTATTCAACCAGAAGAAGGATATGTAGGATAGTGAGATTAGTGTGGTGCATGCTAATATGCTAGGGCATTTTTGGAATCAAGAAAGAAGTGGTATTGGGTCTCTTGAAGAGCATTAAGGTGGATAAGTCCCCAGCGCCTGATGGTGTCTATCCCTGATTGTTGAGAGAGTCAAGAGAGATTACTGGGGCCTTGACCAAGATCTTTGTATTCTCACTAGCCACTGGAGAGGTGTTGGAGGACTGGCATGTAACTAATATTGTTCCTCTGCCCATGAAGGGAAATAGGGATAATCCAGTAAACTACAGACTGGTGATTGGGAAACTATTGGAAAGAATTCTTGAGGATAGGATTCGCACACATTTGGAAATGCCTGGCCTACCTTGGGACAGTCAGCATTACTTTGTGTGGGGAGGGTCATGCTTTTGAACTTGACTGAATTTTTCGAGAAGTTGATCGATGAGGATAGTGCAGTAGACATTGTCAATGTGGATTTTAGTAAAGCTTTTGACAAGGTCCCTCATGGTAGGCTTATCCAGAAGATTCAAATGCATGGTGACTTGGCTGCTTGGATTCCAAATTGGTATGCCTATTGAAGGCAGAGGGTAGCAGTAGGAGGGTTTTTTTTTCTGGCTGGAGATCCGTGACTAGTGGTGTTCCACAGAGATCTGTATTGAGATCTCTGTTGTTTGTGTTATATGTAAATGATTTGGATGAAAATGTAGATGTGTGGGTTAGTAAATTTGCAGACAATACAAACATTGGAGTTGTGGAGAGTGTAGAAGATTGTTAAAGGATACAGCAGGATATTGATCAGTTGCAGAAATGGCAGAGTTTAATTTGGATAAGTGAGGTGCTGCACTTTGGGAGATCAAATATTAAGGAAAAGTAGATAGTTAATGGCAGGACTTTGAACAGCATGGATGTACAGAAGAATCTTGGGGTTCAAGTCCACAGCTTACTGAAAGCTGCCATACAAGTAGCTGGTGTGGTAAAGAAGTTGTATGGCATGCTTGCATGGAATTGGTCAGGGAATTGAGTCCACGAGTCAGGATGTCTTGTTGCAACTTTCATAAGGTTTTGGTTAGGCCACATGTAAAGTATTTTGTTCCATCCTGATCGTCACGTTACACGAAGGATGCAGAGGCTTTGGAGAGGGTGCAGAAGATATTTGCCAGGATGCTGCCTGGATTAAAGGCTATGGAGAGGCTAGAAGAAGTTTGGTTATTTTGTCTGGAGCAGTGGAGGCTGAGGGGAGACTTAATGGAAATCTGTAAAATTTGAAATGCGTAGATAGGTTTGACAGAATCTTTTTCCCCCAGAGTTGCAATGTCCAATAATAGGGGGTATGCATTTAAGGTTAGAGGGGGAAAGTTCAAAGGAGATGGTGAGGGACAAGTTTTTTTTAACACAGTGGTAAGAGTCTGGAATGCAATGCCAGGTGTGCTAGTGGAGGCAGATCACTTTTAAGGGATTTTTAGATAAGCACATGAATATGCAAGGAATGGAGAGATATGGACTGAGGGCAGGCAGAAGTTTAATTTGGTGTCCTGTTCAGCACAACATCATGGGCTGAAGGGCCCGTTCCTGTGCTGTACTGTTTTAAATATGTAAAAAGGAAATGGTTTTTAGTGACAATAAATATTAGTCTGAAAAAGTAATAACCGAGAACAGTGAAATACAAGAGCAATTGAACAACTGTTTTAGTTTTATCTTCTCAGAAGACTGGAAGCTTTCCATAGTCAGGAAGGCAAGATCCTATCCAGAGTTTGACACAGCCCAAGTGAGTATATAGTTTGGGGAATTTGGTGCAAAGGGGTACTTTTTACTGGCTTAGTTTGTAGGGTGTTTTTAACATAGAACAATACAGCACAGAACAGGCCCTTCGGCCCATGATGTTGTGCCAAACATTTGTCCTAGCTTAAGCACCCATCCATGTACCTATCCAATTGCCACTTAAAGTTCGCCAATGATTCTGACTTTGCCACTCCCACAGGCAGCGCATTCCATGCCCCCACCACTCTCTGGGTAAAGAACCTACCCCTGACATCTCCCCTATACCTTCCACCCTTCACCTTAAATTTATGTCCCCTTGTAACACTCTGTTGTACCCGGGGAAAAAGTTTCTGATTGTCTACTCTATCTATTCCCCTGATCATCTTATACACCTCTATCCAGTCACCCCTCCTCCTTCTCCGTTCCAATGAGAAAAGGCCTAGCATGCTCAACCTATCCTCGTACGACCTGTTCTCCATTCCAGGCAACATCCTGGTAAATCTTCTCTGCACCCTCTCCAAAGCTTCCACATCTTTCCTAAAGTGAGGCGACCAGAACTGCACACAGTACTCCAAATGTGGCCTAACCAAAGTCCTGTACAGATGTAACATCACTTCACGACTCTTGAATTCAATCCCTCTGCTAATGAACGCGAATACACCATAGGCCTTCTTACAAGCTCTATCCACCTGAGTGGCAACTTTCAAAGATCTATGAACATAGACCCCAAGATCCCTCTGTTCCTGCACCTTACTAAGAACCCTACTGTTAACCCTGTATTCCGCATTCTTATTTGTCCTTCCAAAATGGACAACCTCACACTTGGCAGGGTTGAACTCCATCTACCACTCCTCAGCCCAGCTCTGCATCATATCTAAGTCCCTTTGCAGCCGACAACAGCCCTCCTCACTATCCACAACTCCACCAATCTTCGTATCATCTGCAAATTTACTGACCCACCCTTCGACTCCCTCTTCCGAGTCATTAATAAAAATTACAAACAGCAGAGGACCCAGAACTGATCCCTGCGGAACTCCATTTGTAACTGGGCTCCAGGCTGAATATTTACCATCTACCACCACTCTCTGACTTCGACCGGTTAGCCAGTTTTCTATCCACTGGCCAAATTTCCCTCTATCCCATGCCTCCTGACTTTCCGCATAAGCCTACCATGGGAAACCTTATCAAATGCCTTACTAAAATCCATGTATACTACATCCACTGCTCTACCCTCATCCACATGCTTGGTCACCTCCTCAAAGAATTCGATAAGACTTGTAAGGCAAGACCTACCCTTCACAAATCCGTGCTGGCTGTCCCTAATCAAGCAGTGTCTTTCCAGATACTCATAAATCCTATCCCTCAGTACCCTTTCCATTACTTTGCCTACCACCGAAGTAAGACTAACTGGCCTGTAATTCCTGGGGTTATCCCTATTTCCTTTTTTGAACAGGGGCACAACATTCGCCACTCTCCAGTCCCCTGGTACCACTCCTGTTGACAGTGAAGACGAAAAGATCATTGCCAACGGCTCTGCAATTTCCTCTCTTGCTTCCCACATAATCCTAGGATATATCCGGTCAGGCCCGGGGGACTTGTCTATCCTCAAGTTATTCAAAATGTCCAACACATCTTCCTTCCTAACTAAGTATCTCCTCTAGCTTACCAGTCCATTTCACACTCTCCTCTTCAACAATACGGTCCCTCTCATTTGTAAATACTGAAGAAAAGTACTCATTCAAGACCTCACTTATCTCTTCCGACTCAATACACAGTCTCCCACTACTGTCCCTGATCGGACCTACCCTCGTTCTCGTCATTCTCATGTTTCTCACACACGCATAAAATGTCTTGGGGTTATCCTTGATCCAATCCGCCAAAGACTTTTCATGCCCTCTCTCAGCTCTCCTAATCCCTTTCTTCAGCTCCCTTCTGGCAATCCTGTATCCCTCCAATGCTCTGTCTGAACCTTGTTACCTCAACCTTATGTAAGCCCCCTTCTTCCTCTTTACAAGACATTCAACCTCCCTCGTCAACCAAGGTTCCCTCACACGACCATCTCTTTCCTGCCTGACAGGTACATACATATCAAGGACACGTCGTATCTGTTCCTTGAAAAAGTTCCACATTTCAACGACATCCTTCCCTGACAGCCTATGCTCCCAACTTATGCTCCTCAGATCCTGTCTTACAGCATTGTATTTACCCTTCCCCCAATTGTAAAACCTACCCTGTTGCACGCACCTATCTCTCTCCATAACCAAGGTGAAAGTCACAGGATTGTGGTCACCATCACCAAAATGTTCACCCACTAACAAGCCCATCACTTGTCCCGGTTCGTTACCAAGTACCAAATCCAATATGGCCTCCCCTCTAGTCGGGCAATCTACATACTGCGTTAGAAAAGCTTCCTGTACACACTGCACAAAACCGCCCCATCCAATCTACTTGATCTAAAGAGCTTCCAGTCAATGTTTGGGAAGTTGAAATCACCCATGACTACTACCCTGTGGCTTCTGCACCTTTCCAAAATCTGTTTCCCAATCTGTTTCTCCACATCTCTGCTGCTATTGGGGGGCCTATAGTAAACACCCAACAAGGTGACTGCACCTTTCCTATTTCTGACTTCAGCCCATACTACCTCCAAAGGCAGATCCCCCTCGAACTGCCTTTCAGCAGCCGTTATACCATTTCTAATTAGCAACGCCACCCCCCCTCCTTTTTTACTACCCTCCCTAATCCTACTGAAACATCTGTAACCAGGAACCTCCAACAACCATTCCAGTCCGTCTTCTATCCACGTTTCCGTGATGGCCACAACATCGTAGTCCCAGGTACCGATCCACGCCTTAAGTTCACCCACCTTATTTCTGATACTCCTTGCATTGAAGTATACACACTTGAGCCCATCTCTGTGTCTGCAAGTACTCCCTGTCAGTGCTACCTTCTCCACAGCCTCCCTACATTCTTGGACATCCTGACAAACAGCTAGCCTACTTGCTGGACTACAAGTCCGGATCCCATCCCCCTGCCAAATTAGTTTAAACCCCCCCCGAAGAGTGCTAGCAAACCTACCTCCCAGGATATTGGTGCCCTTCTGGTTCAGGTGCAACCCGTCCTGCTTGTACAGGTCCCACCTTCCCCAGAATGCAGTCCAATTGTCCAAATACCTGAAGCCCTCCCTCCTACACCATCCTTGCAGCCACGTGTTCAACTGCACTCTCTCCCTATTCCTTGCCTCACTGTCACGTGGCACCGGCAACAACCCAGAGATGACGACTCTGTCCGTCCTAGCTTTTAGCTTCCAGCCTAACTCCCTGAGCTCCTGAATGACCTCCCCACCCCTCTTCCTACCTATGTCGTTGGTGCCAACGTGCACCACGACTTCTGGCTGCACACCCTCCCCCTTAAGGATTCTGAAGACACGGTCCGAGACGTCTCGGACCCTGGCACCCGGGAGGCAACAAACCATCCGAGAGTCTCGCCCATGTCCACAGAACCGCCTGTCCGTCCCTCTAACCCCTATAACTAGCACTCTCCTCCTCTCCCCCTTTCCCTTCTGAGCCTCAGAGCCGGACCTCGTGCCAGAGACCCGGTCACTGCAGCTTACCCCTGCTTGTCCGTCCCCCCCAACAGTATCCAAAGCGGTATACTTATTGTTGAGGGGAACGACCACAGGGGATCCCTACACTGCCTGCTTCCTCCCCTTCCCACCTCTAACTGTTACCCAGCTACCTCTGTTCTCTGGCGTAACTATGTCCCTGTAGCTTCTATCTATCACCGTCTCAGCCTCGAATAATCCTCAGTTCATCCAACTCCAGTTCCAGTTCCCTAACTCGTTCTGTGAGGAGCAGGATCTGACTGCATTTCCTGCAGGTGAAGTCGGCAGGAGTATCGGTGGTCACCCCTACCTCAAACATCCTGCAGGAGGAACATTCCACTGCCTGCGCTGCCATTACTCTACACTTCGTCTCCAAAACAAGAACACTGAGCGGTTACCTGTGGACTTTAAAGTTAGGTTAGAGGAGGAGGATGGGAGGGAGGCCCTACTATGTAGGGCCTGGGGTCTCGAACACACCCACTCAAATATCAATCACTTACCTTCCCGACTAGCTCTGCGCTCCAACTTCACTTCCGCCCAGCTTGCGCCACTCTCTGCTGTGAAAAGACCGTTGGCGTCGAGGTAAGTTCTTAAATATCAATCACTTACCTTCCCAACTAGCTCTGCGCTCCAACTTCGCTTCCGCCCAGCTCGCGCTGCTCTCTGCTGTCAAACAAGATAACTTGAAACCCAGAACCAGGATCCTAGCTCAAGAGTCAAGTCACATGTCAACTGTGAGCTCATTGGTGATAACTATTAATTTAACTATCTCTGTAGGTTACTTTCAGATTGCAGGGTAAATATTTACAGGCTACCAAAAAAAGCCAAAATGAAACTTTTAAAAATCAAATTAACAACTAAGTTATTTAAATAGGGGTGCCAGTCCAAGTGATGTGTTGTGACTGCATGATGTGGGAGTTGGTGGACCCAATGTGAGCTTAGTGACCACATCTGTACTTGGTTGCTTGAGGAGCTCTGGTTCAGTTGCTGAGCTGGAATCTGAGCTTTGTACACTGAGATACATCAGAGATACCTCATGCGCCTCAAAGTCACAACCTCAAATTCATTCGTAGACAGGAGGGTGAGACTACAAATGAGCAGGTAAAGGGATCCAAAAGGTAGTGCTGAAGGAACATCAGCCCTTGAGTTTGTCTAACAGATTTGAGATTCTTGCTACCTGTGTGGATTATAGCAGGGGCTGTAGGGATGAGCAAACTGGGCATTGCACCTTGGAACAGAGATCTGCTCAAGAAAGGGAGTGAAGAGAAATGTAGTTGTAATCATGGGTGTTACGATCCGGTGTTCGCTGTGGCCAGGATCCAGAGTCCTGAAGGGTGTGTTGCCTGCCCGGTGCCTGGGTTCAGAATACATATGAGCTATAGAGGAACTTGGATGTGAGAGGAGAAAGATCCTATTGTCATGGTGCAAGTTGGTACCAATGATATATGTGGGAGGAGGAAAGCTGTTCTACTGAGGGTTTGAGAGCAGTTAGGGCTCAATTAAAAAGCAGAACCAAAAAGGTGATGGTCTGTGATCATGACCTGAGCCACAAGCTAATTGGCACAGGGTCAACAAGATTAAAGAGATAAACATGTATGGGAGACACTGGTTTGAATTTATAGGGCATTGGTACCAGTACTGAGGAAGAAGAGAGCTGTTCAGTGGGATGGGTTCCATCTAAACCCAGCGGGGACCAGAGACCTGGCAAACCGCATAACCAGGACTGTGAACAGGGTTTGAAACTAAGTGGGAGTGGTGTTCAGTTGCATGTAAAATGATAGGTAAAATTAAAGAGGGAATGTTCTGGAAACGTTTTAATAACCTCTCCTGAGCAATAATAGGACAGAGTATGGAAAGAGGTCAGGAATCTAACTTCAGACACCAGCAGATGATGACTATGAGAAGGAGGGTAGACCATGCGAGACTGAGGGTGTTTCAATTGAATGAAGGCAGTACACGAAACAAGGTAAATGTGTTTGTAGTGCAGATTTAAATTGGCAGGTATGATATTGTGGGTATCACAGAGACATGGTTGCAAGGGGGTCAGGGCTGGGAACTAAATATCCAAGGATGTGTATCTTATCAAAGGACAGATAGGTGGGCAGAGGGGTAGGTTTGCCTTGATAGTAAGAAATGAAATGAAATCAACAGCACAAAATGATAGCTGGAAGGCATAGCATTTGCGTGTGTAGAGTTGAGGAACTGCAAAAGAAAAAGAACTCTGGGAGTTGTATACAGACCTCCAAGAAGTAATCAGGATGTGAGGAAGAAAATAGAAAAGGCATGTAAAGCAGAACCAGAAAGGTGGTGGTTTCAGATCATGACCTGAGCCACAACCCACTTGGCACAGGGTCAGCAAGATTAAATAGGTAAATGTGTATGGGCGAAACTGGTTTTAATTCATGGGGCATTGGTGCCAGTACTGAGGAAGGAGGAACCTGTTCCAGTGGAATGGGCTCCATCTAAATCTTCATCTACAATAATCATGGAAACTTCAATATGCCAGTGGACTGGGAAGATGAAGTTGGTAGCTGATCTCAAGCCAAGGAGTTTGCGGAATGTCTACAAGATGGTTTGTTTGCAGTAGCTTGTCATAGACCCTGCTAGGGAACAGGGAATTCTGGATTTAGTAATGTGTAATGGAGTAGACCTAATTAGGGAGTTTAAGGTGAAGGAACCTCTTGGGGACAGTGACCCTATGATGGAATGCATCCTGCAGTTTGGGAGGGATAAGCTGGTATCAGATGTAAAAATAATACAGTTGAATAAAGGTAACTACAAAACACGAGGCAGGAGCTGGCCACAGTTGATTGGGGGGATCAGGGGGTGGATGGGAGCAAGGAAGTCAGTGAAGCAGCAAAGACAGGGATTTCTGGGGGGGGTTATTTGGGAGGCCCAGCAGAAATTCATCCCAGGGAAGAAGCATACAAAGAGAAGGAAGGATGAGGCAACCATGGCAAAAAGAGAATCGGAGACAGCACAAAATCAAAAGCGAAAACATACAATGTGGTGAAGGTTAGTGAGAAGCCAGAGGATTGGGAAGCCTCTTGAAAGCTAGCAGAGGATTTTTTTATTTTAGAAGTCATGGGGAGAAATTAAATATAGGAGTAAGCTATCTAGTAATATAAAACAACATTGCAAAATGTTTTTAGATATCTAAAAGTAAGAGAGGTAGTGTGGATGTTGGACCGCTGGGAAGAGAGGCTTGAGTAGTAGTACTGGGGAACAAAGAAATGGTGGAGGAACTGAAGAGGTACTTTGCATCAGTGTTGACAGTGGAAGACACTAGAACTTCAACGGGTCAGAGGTGAGTGTAGTGGCCATCTTTAAGAAGAAAGTGCTGGGAAGCTGAAAGGTGGATTTAAAAAAAAAAACACGGAGCGGATAGATACTCCTCAGGGTTCTAAAGGAGATAACTAGGCAAATTGTGGAGGTGCTGGTGGTGATCTTTCAGGTATCACTGGAGTCAGCGAGGGTTTCACAGAACTGAAAAATGGCTAATGTAATATCTCTGTTTAAGAAGGGAGGGAGGCAGAAGACTGAAAGCTATAGGTCAGTTAGCCTGACTAGAGTCATTGGTAAGACTTTTAGAGTCTATTATTGAGAATGAGACTTGGAAGTGCATGGTAAAATAGGGCTGAAAAATGTGTTGCTGGAAAAGCGCAGCAAGTCAGGCAGCATCCAAGGAGCAGGAGAATCGACATTTGGGGCATAAGCCCTTGTTCCTGAAGAAGGGCTTATGCCCGAAACGTCGATTCTCCTGCTCCTTGGATGCTGCCTGACCTGCGCTTTTCCAGCAACACATTTTTCAGCTCTGATCTCCATTATCTGCAGTCCTCACTTTCTCCATGGTAAAATAGGGCTGAGTGAGCACAACTTCATCAAAGGGAGGTGAAACCTGACAAATCTGTTAGTATTGTTTGAGGAGGTAACAAGCAAGTTAGACAAAGAAGAACCGGTGGATGTAATCTGTTTGGATTTCCAGAAGACCTTTGACAAGTTGCTGCACAGGGACCTGCTATATAAGTTAAGAGCCTGTGGTACTGGCATGATAGAGGATTGTCTGATTAGCAGAAAGAGAATAGAGATACAGAGGCCTTTTCAGGATGGCAACTGGTGACTAGTGTAATTCTACAAGGGTTCTCTTGGCACCATGACTATTTACATTATATTGATGATCTGGATGAAGGAACTGAGAGAATAGTTGCTAAGTTTGCAGCTGACGTGTGGATCGGTTGAAGGATAGGCAATGTTGAGGCAGTGTGGCTGCAGAAGTACTTGAATAGGCTAGGAGGGTGGGTAGAGAAGTAGCAGATGGAGTACAATGCAGTAAAATGTGGGGATATATATTTTGAGAGGCAGAATAGAGGCATAGACTATTTTCGAAGTGGGGAAAGGCTTTGAAAATCTGAAGTGCAAAAGGACTTGGGAGTCCTAGTTCAGGATTCTCTTAAGGTTAGCATGCTTGAAAGTTAGGCAGACAAATGCAATGTTGGCATTCGTTTCATGAGGGCTATAATACAAGAGCAGAGATGTACTGCTAAGTCAGCATAAGGCTCTGGTCAGACAGCGTTTGGAATATTGTGAGCAGTTTTGGGCCCCTCACCTGAGGAAGGACGTGCTGGCATTGGAGTGAGTCAAGAGATTTACAAGACTGATCCCGGGGATGAAAGGCTTGTCAAACGAAGAGAGGTTGTGGACTCTGGGTTTGTACTTGGAGATTAGAAGGATGAGAGCGGGGATCTGATTGAAACTTACAGACTTCTAAGAGGCCTGAATAGAGCGGATGTAGAGAATATGTTCTCACCAATTGGAGAGAGTAGGACCTGAGGACATACTTTCGGAGTGAAAGGATGATCCTTTAGAACTGAGATGAGAAGTCATTTCTTCAAAAAGAGAGTGTTCAGTAGAATTCATTGTCACAGAAAGCTGTGGAGGCCAAGTCCTTGAGTGTGTTTAAAACAGAGATAGATGAGTTCTTAATTGGTAAGAGGATCAAAGGTTATGGGGAGAAGGCAGGAGAATTGGGTTAAGAAACATCAGCCAAGATTGAATGGTGGAGCAGACTCAACGAACCAAATGGCCTAATTCTGCTCCTATGTCCTGTGGTCTTATCGTCTTAAGACACAAATAACTTCGTAGAAATGATAGGGCAGCAGGGTCTTTTGCAAAGGAGGAATTGAAATTCATACTTTTTCTTAAAAAAAAGTATGGACTTGTCAAAAATAAAATCATGTTTGACAAATGTACTAGAGGTTTTGCGAGCATAACTATTAGAATTGATAAAGAAGACCATATGGATGTGGTGTATTTGCATTTTCGGAAGTGTTTTGATGTCTCAAATTAGCATTTATTGTACATTTATTATGGATTTATGGTAATATAATGGCATGAACTGAAAATTAGGAAATGGAGAGTAGGAATAAATGATTGTTGTTTTCAGTGGAAGGTGGTGACTGGACTGCTGCAGGGATCAGTGCTTTGATAATGTTGCAAATAGTTGTGTTCCATGATTTAGATGAGAATTAAACCATATTTTCAAAGTGGCTGCCTATACAAAGCAATGAGAAATTGAATGGCAAGGTGGTAAGTATATGGCAGATAGTATCATGTGAATATGTCTGAAGTTATCCACTTCAATAGGAAATACAGAAAGAAAGAGTATTCAAATGGTAGTTAATTAGAAACTTAATGTATAAAAGGTTCAGTGCTCTTATACACAAAGAAGTTAGGAAGAAAAGTTGTAAATTGGCCGTCTTTGCAAGGATATTTGAGTACATAGGCAAAAACATGTGAAACCGTACTTGGGTGGTGGAACCAAAAGTGCACATAATATCCAAGAGAAGACCCGTTTCATCAGAGATTTTACCAAATGTTCAGCAGGCTGAATCCTGGTTTGGTAGATTTATCATACAGAGATTGGGTCAACTGAAATTTAGAAGAATGAGAGGGATCTAATTGAGAAGTCTAAAATTCCAAAAGGGCTGAACAGACTGTTGGATGATGCTACTTTCTGGTGAACCACTATGCACCTCCTCGCTAAAATTCCATTTTCCATGTAATAGCAGTTGCAACTAACTGATGCTTTGCATTGTTTTGAGATAATTGTGATACTTCAGTCAGGAGTGCTTTGGTTTGCCGAATTTCAATCAGATCTATTAAGTATTTACTTTCAATAATCCAAGTATCCCAAGCAGGTATCCAGCATGGCTGCCAATTTGATCACCTGCAAGAGTACTCATTTAGTTTTTTCTCAGGTCACTATAAAAGAAAAAAATCTTCAGTCACGATTGTGTCACTTTGACCTAACTTAGCCCTTCCATGACTACTAGAGAATCTACAAATACTGTTTCTGCCAAAACATTCCCTAGAAATACCTAAATGCTGTCTACAGATAAACTATGGATAGCCCTTACAGTTACCATTCCAGACATTCGAACACACTTCAGGTACAGCCAGTATAAAGGTAAAGGTGTATGCTTCCTGCCAGTACCATTTACTAAAATCTTGGAATCCAGTGATGGAGTCATTATGCAATTCCCAGCAAAACACTTTGGTGATTTATAAGTTTATGTATTATTTGAGGAATGAAGATTAACTTTTCCTTTTGACAAGAATTTGTTATAACTGTATCAAATTTGTGGGTAGCATGATGGCTCAGTAGTTAGCACTGCTGGCTCTGTGCCAGGAACTTGGGTTCGATTCCAGCCTCCGGCAATTGTGTAGAGTTTGCATATTCTCCCTGTGTCTGCGTAGGTTTCCTCCCACAGTCCAAAGATGTACAGGTTAGGTAGATTGGCCATGCTAAATTGCCCATAATGTCGAGGGATGTGTATGTTAGGTGAAGTATCTTGGGAAATGCAGGGTTACAGGGATATGATGGGTCTGGATGAGATGCTCTTTGGAGGGTCGATGTGGACTCAATGGGCCAAATGGTCTGCTTGTGCACTGTATGGATTCTACAATATGAAGTCTTGTTTACCACCTCGTACTCTCAGCAGTTATTGTACTTGACTTCTCAGCTGTAGTTAAATGCTACAGCTTGGTCTGTTGTATGGTGTCAGGGCTTAATTTCTTTGCAACAACTTTGTATATCCTAATCCAGTCCCATGAATTTATCCTGTAGCTTTCACAAACCTACGTAAACATGTCCCATTTTGTGACAACTGAAACACTTAGGCCTTTTAATATTATTTCCACCTTCAAATATCATTTTCTCAGCTGCCTGTTCTTCAGGTGCAGCTTTCTGGTTTTCTATGGAAGTCCTTACTCCTGAAGGAGTGAACTTTTAAATTCTTCCAAAAGAATTCTTTCATTAATGGTTTCACATGTAATCTCCACCTTTTTTGATTTTCACATCCAGTGGACAAATTATTTTTTCTATAAAAGTCTGCTTCTGGATATTCCAATATTTTTGCCTGTAAGCTTTGAGGACAATTCACTTGGGCGAGTGAGAAAAAAAAACATTCGATAGGGTGGTTGTGAAAAAGCTGTTCTCTTGGGAGAGAATTTAAAACCAGAGGTCATGATTTAAAAAGGGGGTCACTGATTTAAACAGGTTTTTTTTTTAGCGTTGAGTCTCTTAGGAATGCTCTACCTCAAAAAAGTGCCATAAGCAGAGTCCTTGACCATTTTTAAAGCTGAGGTAAATAATCCTTAACGAAGGATATTCTGGCCGACAGGATATTCCGAATAAGTATGTGGTATAATCAGATCAGCTATAATCTGATTGAATGGCAGAGCAGGGTGCAGGGCTGAGTGACCCATTTCTGCTCTTAATGCATATGTTCTATGTTCTATGTACCAAAACCTGGACAACATTTAGGCTTGGGCTTGTATGTAGGAAGTAACATTTATGTCACAGTGCCAGTAACCATGTCGTGATGTAATGAAACAAAAGCTTTTCTTTTGCCTTTTTAAATGATACTGCCACAATTTTTAGAATTTAAAAATGCGTATTGATATGCTACTTATTTGCTATCACTTGGTTCTATGTTTTAAGGTAGATTAGTTTGTCGAGGCACACTCGACAGCATTGTTTATCTCCATAAATATGTAAGGGGCTTGTACTGATGTTCTGGCAAAGAAACTTGGCTGCTGAGGCACCCTGTTGTCCTGAACCTGTTTCTCGAGGACTGCTCTTGCTATAGTAGTTCAAAGCCTGCCATTTGACAGATGGGATTTGTCACAAGAAACTTGTTGCTCATCCTTGTTTCACATTCCTTGATCCGAAGAATGCTGATAAATCTTGCTCAGTAAAGTCACTCTAGAGCGCACCAGGCTGGGAAGGTGCATATTTGGTGGATTGAGCAAGTTATTATGGAGCATGTTGAGGTACGGAACGAATGGTTCGTCTGACTGTGGATTTTTATCAGTTGGTGGATGTGTGGACTAATGTTTGCAAGGAATCAAAGGGAAGAGTGTTGAGACCGGCTCCTAGTTTTGATGTGTATATTGTTGTATTGAGTTGTCAACAAGATGTGTGTTTATGATGACCTTTTCCCGATAGGTGCACAGTACTCGGAATCACCCATTCTCAACGTGCTGGGTAGAAGAAAACTGCTCCCTGCCACATTTCCAAAGTCAGTTAGGGGTGGGCTACAAATGTTGACTTAACCACATCCTGCCCACATCCCACCAAAATAACTTTGAAAACTTTTTCATTCTCTTCACACTTCTTGTCATCTTTTAGTGTAATTTACTTCAGTGGAAACGTTTATCCAAAATCATTGCATTTGACAGAGTACTGGGTATTTGTTATACACAATTTGTCACAACTTACCAAACAGTGTTTTTAATCTGCACACTCTCTCATGGACTACTAAGTCGTTTAGAATACAAAGTCATTAGGGAGTGGGACTTGAGTACAAGAAATAATTTGCAATGCTACATAGCATCGGGCTTTGCAAGGGAAGTTAGGTGATCAGTAGGTTAGTAGGAGTGGAAGTACCGGAGTGGTTGACATTAACCAGTCTGTTCATGTAAATCATTCTTACTGTAATTGTATTCATATCCATTTTCTTTGGCTGAGGGAACAAAAAGAGGTCATAACAGTACAAAAGACTACTAATCCAAGATGGTGACAGAATAGGAGGGGCTGTGTCCTGGCTCATGCCTGGGCATCATCCGTTCCTGTCTGTTTTCTTTGTTTTTACTTTGACTTTTGGTGGGTTGGTCAGCACGGCAGCAAGCTCAGGCTGTGTGGGGAATGACAGCAGCTTCCTGGTGGTTGGAGGAGGCACCTCCTGACAATTGGAGGCAGCAGCAAGGATGTCTTGAGTTTGGGACTAGCGACCACAAAGCTCTTTCAGCATTCAGAGGCAGTGATGGAAACTCAACATATTGGAGGAGAGTAGCTGGAGCGAGACTATTAGTGCAATGGCCTGGCAGCAGAGCCAGGGACTCTTGATTTTGGTGAGGCTGTGGCAGCATGGTATGCCCAGGGCAGGGACTCCTGGTGGAGGGGTGAGTGCGCGTTCACCATTGGACTTAGTGTTCTCGAGGTGGGCCAATGGCAAAGAGAGGTGATGGCACAAGTGTTGCTGGTGAGTCAACTCAGGACTCGTGTAGGCATTGGAAAGAAGCTTGACTCTTTCAAGTTTTTTTGAAACGCTTAATTTGGTGCCAATTTGATTGGTTGGTTTATGGTGACAATTAAAGCTATTCACTATAAAGTGCAAGTGACAAATCAATCATTCAAATTCAGAAGACAATAAAATGTACGTGAGGCAGTGGGGGATGAAAAGAGCATCCATGATGGAGGTTGAACAGTGAAGGAGCTGCATCTCTGGGATTGGAGGGCCAAAGGCTATGCAGTTTGAAAATGTGTTAAAATAACAAGGTTTAGAAAGTTTATTTTCAAACTTTTTAAGGTGAAATTAAAGGGGTCATGTAACCTGTCTGAAGTCTGCCTAATGATTGGCCTGAGTGGCATGGCTACTAAAGATTAAAAGGAAGCCTTAGCAGCAACCTCTGTTTACAGTGGTTTTAGACTGCAAGTCTCTATCCCAGAAGATGTTGAGGATGTTTTACAAACAGTTTATGCTTTAAACTGTTACTTCCATGAAAAATAACTTTGTCTACAGAATAGTCTACAGAACCAAAAAAAACCACAAATTCGACTGGGACAACACATCTACCCTGGGACAGGCTAAACAAAGACATGCCTGAGAATTCCTAGAGGCCTGGCACTCCAACCACAACGCCATAAACAAACACACAGATCTCGATACCATCTACCAACCCCTCAGAAAATGAACAGGAAATGACATCACCACAAACCCCAGGAACCCTATCCAGGACAAACGTGCTCTCTGGTCTAGAAAGATAAATAGAAAGCAGGAGACAACAGCTTCGCTTCACTTGGAGGTCACCACTGATGATGTTACCTAGCCAGGTAATGAAACGTCTGGATATCGAGCCTACAGCTCAGCGAGCAAAGCTACACCCCAGAACCAGAATTTTTACCTGGTGCCAGGTTCTTGCAATTAATGTTGCCATGCAGGTGAGCTTTGAGAAGGAAAAGGTTTTGAAGGTATTCATGCAATTCTGATATAGGAAGGATACTAGAATCTGAGAGACGGAGAGCAGCATTGAGTAACTAGTCTCCATGGAGAAATGTGTTTGTCAACTGTGCTTTGCACACTCTAGAGTTTAAAGCAATCAATCTTCTCTCTACGAATTTGATAATGAATGTGAATTTAAGTGGATTGAAAAGAGCAATTTCTTCTGTCTGCTCAGGAGGGCAGAATGCAATGGAATTTGAAGATCGTGAGGATAATTGGAATTTACAGACCAGAAATATGCCTTTTGACCTAGTTTGATGCTGGTGCTTCTGTTCAACCCAAATCCCCTCCCACCCTATTTCATCTATCCCTATTAGCACCTTTGTCAGCACATTTTAAAATCATGATAAAGAGAGAGTGTTCTTAGTTATATTCAAGACTATGCTATTCATGTGGCTTCTTTATTTTCAAAGTTGATGGTGACCATGACATGCAGTTGTATGAACAACGGATAAGCTGTTTGCACACATGAGTGCATGTTTTACATTTTGAGGATGAGAAGTTGCAGTATGCAAAGAGAAAGGTATGAATTAGAATAGAAGTAGATTATTCAATCCCATTGAGCCATTTCTTTTGCCAGTGAGACTGTCAGTTGCTACCTTAAGTCGATTCAACTTCCATGGCACCTTCTGCTTGGCAGGCAAACACTGAACAATTTCAGATTCAAAATGAATAGTATCTAATGCTTTCATCTAACTTGATATGAAATTTGACAAAGAACCCTAAATATTGTATTTTTGCCTCATCTGATGTATTGTACTCTTATGTTTGTATGTCTTGTCCTTTGTTTCTGAATTCACCCTTGCTAGTTAAAAGGATGGATCAAAAATGGCTTCTTTCTACTAACTCTGATCTTATACGTCCTCAGCAAATCATTTTCTTCATCCTACCTGTGCCCTTTGTACCTGTGTGAACCATGATAACTGGGTCATCTCCTAGGCAAAGTTCTCTTCTCTTCGGTCCCAGATGTCCTAACCCTAGACAGTCAACACAGCTTTCGGGGTGCATGATCTTCTGGCAGCAAACATATCCATTTCTGTAACTACTTTGCTCCCCACAACTTGAATAGCCACATTGTTGTCCACCAGCTCCTACATGCTGCAACTCAAACATGTGGCCTCCCCTTACACCACTATTATAATGTGTTTAAATAACTTTGCAAGAGGACACTTTGGGATTTGAGGTAGGGTACTATTCATGATAGCATGTGACTGGCTGTAGAATTACCATTCCATAAAAAGCAAAGTTACCCATGTCCAGTTTTGGGATCGTGAGACCAGCATTGCATTTATGCTGTTCAGTGATAAACAGTGTAGATGCAGAGGGGCTTGTCGATTTTAATTTGTCCATATAAAAGGAGCTCCATAATGCCCACTTGCAGGGAGTGATCTCCCTCAGGCAAGATATGATGACAACTTTGCCCTAAGTCGACTTGTGGAAATGTTCGTGTTTTCATGGCTTCCAGACTCCCTTATTCTAGTGCTCTCTGGTCTAGAGAGATGATCCAAATTTGCTGCCTGTTTTCTTTACCAATGCCTATTCACCCATCATCATTGTTATTGCTAAGTTACATTGGATGCTGGTCCACCACCTGAGTTCTAAAAATGTGCCATTCCTTTGGATAATTTTGCCCTAATTAAAGGTGTTATAATATAAATATTTGTAGCAAAAACTGACAAATAATGACTTAAAAGAAAAATCAGGAAAAACATAGCTATACATCTAATTCTTAAACATTTTATCATTAAACAATATGAAAACAGTCTTCATTTACTTAGTTCTGAATCCAGCAGAACATCAGCATCAGAATTCAAATAAACATGTTACAGCAAAACACAATGATTATTTCTGAGATGAACTCAAATTTCAGACTTAAATGCTTTTGTGTTCTAAATTAGCTGTACAAATTAGAGGATAAGATTAAAAAAAATAAATATAATGAACTGCAAAAATATTACACAGAAGAACAGGAAAATGTGACCAATTGAAAATTGAGACAATAAATGGATTATTTCAATTGATATTGTTAACTGTTTTCTCATTGCAGCAATGCTTAGCTATTGTTACCTTTGACCAGATTACAAAAGCAAGCATTTATTTCATAAAATCTTAACATAAATCTTTGTAAATGATTTTCATTTACATTTTTGTAAATTAAAAGCCCCTTGAGGCTATGTATCATGCAGTTAATAGCAGTCATCATTTAACAGTGTAAAGCCAACTGGCCTTGTCTTTGAAATCAGGGTATTACCAATAATGCAACTAAAAATTTAAACAGTTGCCAATCCCATCCCACAAAGGTCCGACAGTTCTTAGGGACACTTCTGTAAGGAATGCAGCAAAAAACTTTAATTAGGCTTTCTTTGATTCTTAAATTTGTAAACATTCTTGTACAAATATTGGTAATGGGGCAACTGGAATTGTGTGTTATATGATGTTTTCTTTTTTTGTGTGGGATGTGGCCATTGCTGGTAAGGTCAGTATTTCCTGCGCATGCCTAATTGCCTTTGAACGGAGTGACTTGCTAGACCATTTCAGAGGACAATTTAAGAGTTACATCTGTCACATAAGCCAGACCAAATAGCAGTGTCAGATTTCCTTCCTTAATGGGAGTAATTTCTTCATAATAATTGGTGATAGTTGTCATTGTCATCATTTTACGTGAATTTACTGTGGTGGGATTTAAACCGCTTCCCCAGAGTTTTGGCCTGGTCCTCTAAAATACTAGACCCCACTGGCTAAGATCACCATTAAATTGCTACTTTCTCAATCTCACCCTTTGCTTCAGGTATAGTGACCCTCAGGTGAAACTCGCCACCAGTTGTTTCTCTTGGAGAGCAATGTTGAACTATGGTGATTACTACTACTACTAGTCCAGTAATATTGCACAATGCAACAAGTCTTCCTTCACTTATTATGTAATCGTTAAGAATATAACTCAACCAGTCTTTTCCACATCAGGGGTTTGTGGGATCAACAAACTCTCAATAAAGTGACAGTCTCATTCAGAGAACATGGAATATGGAGTACAAGAATTGAGGGAAGAAAAAGTTATCTGTTGTGACAGACATTTCTCACTTTGATAAATGCAAAATTGCATACTCCAATTGTATTAATTATCAACTGTTCCCTATAGATATGTTCCCATTTTGAAACGAGAATGAGCCTTAGAACTTTCTGTATGCACACCCAATTCTTCAGGATCACTTGCATTCGAGCAGCATAGGCTTATGAGAATTAGATATTGAAATGACAAGGCTGGATTGTATGTGATGCTTCATAGATTATTTAAGTCTGAGAACTTGGAGAAAAGGAGTAGCATGCATTTAAGTTGCACAGAAGTAGGATTAGGCTGGATATTAAACATCAGTTCTTTTCCCACAGACTGTTGTATCTTTGGTCAATTATGTCAGCTGGTACAGTGTGCACTGATGCTCATGTAACTAATGAGAGGTAACTGTCCAGTTCATGACTGGGGTAGAGTTCAATCATATAAAAATAGATTCACAATTTATGTAAGATTACTGGAATTTTCTAAAATTTTGTAATTTTCTACGTCTCATGGCATATAATCTATTGTAGATTTTGAAAATGAGAAAACGTAACTTATTCCTTAGATAATTGGTAACATAAATATTTACTTAACTGCAAAACTTCATATAAGTATTTTAAGACATGGAGAAAAGTAACATTTTACTGCAATGCCATCACTCATTCACAGTACTGCTATGAAAGCATTTGATGTAGAAATTTTTAGTGCTTTACTATCCCCTATTTTAATATCCCCTATTTGAAGAGCATGTAATTCTGAGTATGAAAATGATTGATAGGGACTTTGATAATCACTGCTGAACATCTTGATCATGCTTCCACCAAATGAACAGGAGTATTACCTTTCTGAATCCAATTTCCTCCAGTTAGTGGCCACATTGATACTAACTTGATTTACCTGCTGTAAGTGTTGGATGGTTTAGTATGTTTACATTGATCATGCAGAATAGAAGTAATTTGTGAATTCATTATAAATTGTGATAAAGTGAACTTATGACAAAAATATGAAAAACTAAATGCAAAACACTGCAGATGCTGGAAATCTGAACAGCACAATGTTGGAGAAACTCAACAGGTCTGGTATTTAAAAGTATCCTTTTAGCAAATTATTATTTTTAAGGAAAACTGAACCTATGTATGTATTTATGTTCACAACTTCAAATGCCTTAAGTACAATTTAAAGGGGATTAAGTTATAATAGGTAATTGTATTATAAACTAGACATGAACTACTTTTAACACTTACTTCTGTGGTGAAACAGGCTTCCTGTGTTGCAACCAATATCTTTGTGATTGATAATAATGGAACTGTTTTGCCCTGTTTTCCCAATTTAAGTACTAAATTAGTTTTAAATAAACTAAAGAAAGAAATGGATGCTGGAAATTTGAAAGGAAAACTAAGTGCTGAAGAAATTATCTCCCTACAGATCAAACAGTTAACATTTCAAGTGCAAACTTACTCTAGAACGGAATCTTTTTCCTCTTTGAATTGTATTAATGAGTAGCTTTGTTAAGAAGTTTTGTAGACTTTAGTGTTAATTGATACACAAATTTGGAGAGATGGAGTATTAAAATGTATCTGTGATTGTGGCTTCCATGGATCCATGTTTTGTGCAAATGTAATTCCAAAAATGAATTCTACATTTACATTTTTATACAGGTAAGTATTTATATGATTGTGATGTAGATCACCAAAACAATAATTACATGTCCTTGAGAGAAAGCGAGCGTAATGCCCAGTGGTGCACGTAACCCTGATTATAGTGACTCTGTACTATAGTAAGTTGCAACAGATTACCATTAGAAATACATAGCCGGTCTGGCAGCAACTGTGGAGAGAAGAGTAGAGTAAATGCTTCAAGTCAAATATGACTCTTCAGAACTGGAGTTTTTCCAGTACTTTGTTTTATTTCAGATTTCTGGAATCTGTTGTGTTTTGCTCCTATTTTAGATTTATCAGTGGATGTAGCTTTTATGTACAAAGAGGGAAACATTTTGCTTGTCCTTTGTACTTCTCCTGTATCAATAATTTTAGCAGTTTTAAGGTGTAGAAGGTAATGATTGCTTTCCATTGTGTGTACGAGATTTTGCTTTGAGAAGAGCAGCCTGAATTCGAAAATGCGTTCTTGACTCCATTGAATAATTCTTGTAGTTTTGCCTGGAAAAGAAAATTTCAGAACAATTCACTACAGCTTGTTCTGCTATAATGCAAATTCACTGTAACATTATAATTACATCACCAACATTTTAAGCACTGTTTCTAAAGCGTGATTTTTCTATGAATGTGGGGCTGCCCAAGAATGCAACCATTGCATTATAGAAGGACTATCTGTATTTGAAAATATTTATCCAGAGGTTAACAATTTAAAACAGTGTGGCAAATATGCAGAAATCATATTATGACTTGATACACTTTGGAAAGATAAAATGTTTCTTTACACTGCCTCCACTTTACTCACTTCTTTGGAACATCACTTCTCATTGCTCTATATTATGCTTTTAAACCATGAAAATAACCAAGATTCTGAGATTGGCAGTGTTAGCTGAATAGATCTGACTGCACTATCAACCAATTGGTGGTAACTGATCAAACTTATAACATTTCTGTTGCTTTCTCTACGGCAACTTCTCAACAAATCGAGGCAACTTGCAAACCAATCACCCTATTTTTCCTGTTTTAAAATGATTTTAGAAATTTGACATTCTTAGTTATCTTGATGAGTACAAGATGAAAAGCTTTGGCAGTATGTCTCTTTTTAGTAATAAATTGGATTACCTTTGTATGGTTCTACTATTCACCAGTAAGGTATAACACGATGAAATTCAACTCCTTCCAACAAACTAAGATCTTTTTAAATTGAAATGGTGGCAGATGAGTTAATTCCAACTTCAGAAAATTTCAACTGACTATAACCAGTTGACGATCTTTTTTTCTTGTGCAGATATCTATACATGTTTACTAATCACACCAAGTCCTTTGTAATATATATTACATAAGGTTATGCCTATAGGGCGAGAAGAGACTTGCATAAATTTTTATTCATTTCATGGAGAAATGTCTATCCTAAATTTATATTAACATGAATTCCCCTGTCATTTTCCATTGAATTTAAAGAACTTTGCATTGAAGCATATTTTAATACTCTCATGAGACACAGACTATGCTACCTCTCCAACATTTATTGCCCATTGCTACTTCATCTTAAGAAAGAGGCTGCTGAGCTGCTTTCTTGAATCACTACATTCCGTATGCTGTAGGTAGACAGACAATATTGTTAGTGAGAGAGTTCTTGGAATTTGAGCAAGTGACAGTGAAGGAATGGGGATATATTTTCAAATCAGAATTGAAAGTGGCTTAGAGGGGAACTTCCAGGTGGTATTGTTCCTAAATATCTACTGCCCTTGTCCTTCTAGATGGAAGTGGTATCGGTTTGGAAGGTGCTAACTACCTTCTCCCCAGCAACCCACCCATTTATCTGTCCACCCTGGAGGCTCCCTGCCTTCATTCCTGATGAAGGGCTTTTGCCTGAAATGTAGATTTTCCTGCTCCTCGGATGCTGCCTGACCTGCTGTGCTTTTCCAGCATCACTCTGATCTAAACTCTGGTTTCCAGCATCTGCATCCTCACTTTTGCCCACATGGGACTATGATGTTATTTATGGTCATTGCATAGACTTAGTTGAGAGAGGGATGGGACTGGCTGCTCAAAGTTGCAGGGTTTTGTTATTTTAGATAAGATAGAGAGGAAGATAAGAATTGGAGGAGTTGCATTATTAATCAGGGAGAATGTTACATCTGCACTTAGAGAGGATTTGCTGAAGGGCTCATCTACTGAGTCAATATAAGTGGAGCTCAAAAATAAGTTGGATGCAGAAATGTTGATAGGATTATACTATAGACCCCCCCCCCCCAATCAGCTACCAAGACATTTATAAACAAATATCGAGGTGATCATGGAAAGTTGCAATACAAACAGTGTTAC
Organism: Chiloscyllium plagiosum; assembly: GCF_037043375.1. Taxonomy (NCBI): domain Eukaryota; kingdom Metazoa; phylum Chordata; class Chondrichthyes; order Orectolobiformes; family Hemiscylliidae; genus Chiloscyllium; species Chiloscyllium plagiosum. Next base: position 47,012,932 of record NW_028270147.1, on the reverse strand, counting down.
CTTCCCCAGTATTGACCCTTACAGCAAGAAACCTTAGGGCGGAATTTAAGTGCATCCAAGGGGGTTTCTTGAAATAGTATGCCGATAGTCCAACAAGAGGAGGAACCAGACTGGACCTTGTAAGAGCTAATGAACTTTGGCCAGGTAACTGACCTTTCGGTGGGAGAGCATTTTGGAAACAGTGATCATAACCCCTTAAGTTTTAAGATGGCTATGAACAAGGATAAGTCAGGACCTTGTGGGAGGTTCTAAACTGGGGAAAACAAACCACCTCAGTATTTGGGAGGAGCTGTTATCAGGCAAGTCCACATTTGACATGTAGGAACTGTTTAAAATTAGCATGCTCCCATAAGGGTGAAAGACAAGGACGGCAAGTTATGGAACCTTGGATAATGAGGGAAGTTTTGAATTTGGTCAAAACTTAAAAAATAAGCATATGTAAAGTTTGGAAAGCTAAAATCAGATAGGGCTCGTGAAGAATAAAAGGAAAACAGGAAAGTACTCAAGCAGAGAATTAAGAGCAAAAAGGGCTCCTAAAATGACCTTGGCAAGTAGAGTTCAAGAGAATCCCAAGGCATTCTATAGATACATTTTAAGAACAAGAATGATAAATGGGAAAAAGGTAGGACCACTCAAGGATAAAGGAGAGAACTTGAGCTTGGAGGCAGAGAATGTGGGTGAGATCCTAAAGGAGTACTTTGCATTGGTATTCACCCAGGAAAAGGATAGGGAGGATTGAGAAATTAGTGTGGAGCATGCTAATGTGCTAAGACATTTTGAGATCAAGAAAGAAGTGGTGTTGCATCTCTTCAAGATCATTTAAGGTGGATAAGACCCCAGGGTTGATGGTATCTACCTCAGGTTACTGAGAGACGCAAGAGGGGAGATTGCTTGTGCCTTGACCAAGATCTATGTGCCCTCACAAGCCAATGGAGAGATTCTGGAGAACTGATGAGTAGCTAATGTTGCTCCCCTGTTCAAGAGGGGAAACAGGGAGAATCCAAGAAACTACAGACTGGTGAGTCTCTCATTAGTTGGGAAGCTATTGGAGAGAATTCTTAGAGATAGGATTCTCACACATTTGGCGAAGCATGGCCTAATTAGGGACAGTCAGCATGGCTTTGTGCAGGGCCGGTTATTTCTTACTAACTTGATTTAAGTTTTTGAAATAACAACAAAGGTGATTGAGGGTAGAGTAGTGGATATTGTCTATATGGATTTTAGTAAGGCTTTTGACAAAGTCCCTCATGATAGGCTCATCCAGAAGATTCAGAAGTATGGTGACTTGGCCATGTGGATTCAGAATTGGCTTGCCCATAGAAGGCAGAATAGTGGTGGAGGGGTACTTTGCAGGCTGGAGTTCCATGACCAGCTGTGTTCTGCAGAGATCTGTATTGGGACCTCATAAATGACTGAGATGAAAACGTAGATGGGTGTGTTGGTAAGTAAGTTTGCAGACAATACAAAGATCAGTGAAGTTGTGGATAGTGTAGAAGGTTGTCAAAGGATACAGCGGGATATAGATCAGTTGCAGATATGGGTGGAGCACTAACAAATGGAATTAATCCAGAAAAGTGAGAGGTGCTGCACTTTGGGAGATCAAACGATAAAGAAAAGTACATAGTTCATGGCAGGATTCTGAATAACATTGATGAAAGAAGGATCTTGAAAGTGGCCATGTAAGTAAACAGAATGGTAAAGGAGGTGTATGGCATGCTTTCCTTTATTGGTTGAAGAATTGAGTACAAGAGTCAGGATGTCATGTTACAGCTTTGTAGGACTTTAGTTAGGCCACACGTGGAGTATTGTGTTCAATTCAATTTTGAGGTATTTTAGCTGTTGGAGGTGACTTCCTCAAATTCCAGGAGCAGCAATTACTGTTTTATATGCTGTTGTATTGTTTTGGAACTTTGGGGGAAAAAAAAAGTCAAAACAACAGCAGTTTAAAAGGGTGAAGAGCAGACAAAGGAAGCACATGGTGAGGATAGTGCAGGAGAGAGAGAGAGAACGAACGAACAAACGAGAACCTGCACAGTTGCTGCCTTTGCTGTTTGAATTCATGTATTGCTGGACATCGGAGTGCATCTGGGAATATTAACAAAGTGAAATTCACAACTAATATTGAAGGATCTGTTGGGCGAAGTTCACAGCACAGAAGTTAATTGTTGTTTTAAGTCTGTCCAAGAGAAAGGCTGCAGTAGTGATTATAGTGGATTCTTTCTTGATTATATGTTTTTTGGAGATAAGTCTCTTGATTAAACTTAAAATATAAGCCATAGCTATTAATTTAACCTGGGGCAGTGTTTGTAGAGGAATAAGGTGGTGTTATTTTCTGGGTCTGTAGATTGTGAAGGAGCAAAAGTGGCCTTTGCAATGATATGTACTACTTGTCAGATGTGGGAGTTTAAAGAGAATTTAAGGGTTACTGCGGATTATATCTGCCATAAATGCTGTTGGATGCAAACCGTATCAGATTGAGTGGATCAGTTGGAGAGACAGATAGAAGCGATGAGGAATTTGCAACAGCAACCGTATGTGATGGATGGCAGTTATAGGAAGGCGGGGGGCGGGGGGGCCGGGGGGGGAGGGTTAACTCTAGGAAGGGTGAAAGAGGTCAGCACCTAGGGCAGGAGTCTTTTGTGGATATACCCATTTCAAACAGGTATGCTGTTTTGGAAAATGTAGGGGGTGATGGATTCTCAGGGGAACATAGCACGAACAGCCAAGTTTCTGGTATTGAGACTGGCTCTAATACAACTAGGGGTACGTCGGCTTCCAAGAGATCAATTGTGTTAGGGGATTCTGTAGTCAGAGGTACAGACAGACATTTCTGTGGCCAGCAGAGAAAAAGCAGGATGGTGTGTTGTTTCCCTGGTGCCAGGATCAAGGATGTCTGAGAGGGTGCAGAATGTTCTCCCAGGGGAGAGGGGCCAGCAGGAGGTCATTGTCCCCATTGGAACCAACGACATTGGAAGGGAAACGGTTGAGACTCTGAAGGGAGATTACAGAGAGTTAGGCAGAAATTTAAAAAGGAGGTCCTCAAAGGTAGTAATATCTGGATTACTCCCAGTGCTACGAGCTAGTGAGGGCAGGAATAGGAGGATAGAGCAGATGAATGCATGGCTGAGGAGCTGGTGTATGGGAGAAGGATTCACGTTTTTGGATCATTGGAATCTCTTTTGGGATAGAAGTGACCTGTACAAGAAGGACGGATTGTACCTAAATTGGAAGGGGACTAATATACTCGCAGGGAAACTTGCAAGAACTGCTTGGGAGGATTTATACTAGTAAGGTGTGGGGGGTGGGACCCAAGGAGATAGTGAGGAAAGAGACTGAGATGGGTACAGCTGAGAACAGAAGTGAGTGAAACAGTCAGGGCAGGCAGGGACAAGGTAGGACTAATAAATTAAACTGCATTTATTTCAATGCAAGGGGCCTAACAGGGAAGGCAGATGAACTCCGGTCATGGTTAAGAACATGGGACTGGGATATCATAGCAATTACGGAAACATGGCTCAGGGATGGGCAGGACTGGCAGCTTAATGTTCCAGGATACAAATGCTACAGGAAGGATAGAAAGGGAGGCAAGAGAGAAGCGGGCATGGCCTTTTTGATAAGGGATAGCATTACAGCTGTGCTGAGGGAGGATATTCCTGGAAATACATCCAGGGAAGTTATTTGGGTGGAACTGAGAAATAAGAAAGGGATGATCACCTTATTGGGATTGTATTATAGACCCCCCCCCCCAATAGTCAGAGGGAAATTGAGAAACAAACTTGTAAGGAGATCTCAGCTATCTGTAAGAATAATAGGATAGTTATGGTAGGGGATTTTAACTTTCCAAACATCAACTGGGACTGCCATAGTGTTAAAAGTTTAGATGGAGAGGAATTTCTTAAGTGTGTACAAGATAATTTTCTGATTCAATATGTGGATGTACCTACAATAGAAGGTGTAAAACTTGACCTACTCTTGGGAAATAAGGCAGAGCAGGTGACTGAGGTGTCAGTGGGGGAGCACTTTGGGGCCAGCGACCATAATTCTATTCGTTTTAAAATAGTGATGGAAAAGGATAGACCAGATCTAAAAGTTGAAGTTCTAAATTGGAGAAAGGCCAATTTTGACGGTATTAGGCAAGAACTTTCGAAAGCTGATTGGAGGCAGATGTTCACAGGTAAAGGAAAATGGGAAGCCTTCAGAAATGAGATAACAAGAATCCAGAGAAAGTATATTCCTGTCATGGTGAAAGGGAAGGCTGGTAGGTATAGGGAATGCTGGATGACTAAAGAAATTGAGGGTTTGGTTAAGAGAAAGAAGGGAGCATATGTCAGGTATAGACATGATAGATTGAGTGAATCCTTAGAATAGTATAAAAAAAACTAGGAGTATACTTAAGAGGGAACCCAGGAGGGCAAAACGGGGCCATGAGATAGCTTTGGCAAATAGAATTAAGGAGAATCCAAAGGGTTTTTACAAATATATTAAGGACAAAAGGGTAACTAGGGAGAGAATAGGGCCTCTCAAAGATCAGCAAGGCGGCCTTTGTGTGGAACCACAGAAAATGGGAGAGATACTAAATGAATATTTTGCATCAGTATTTACTGTGGAAAAGGATATGGAAGATATAGACTGTAGGGAAATAGATGGTGACATCTTGCAAAATGTCCAGATTACAGAGGAGGAAGTGCTGGATGTCTTGAAGCGGTTAAAAGTGGATAAATACCAGGACCTGATCAGGTGTACCCGAGAACTCTGTGGGAAGCTAGAGAAGTGATTGCTGGGCCTCTTGCTGAGATATTTGTATCATCGATAGTCACAGGTGAGGTGCCGGAAGACTGGTGGTTGGCAAACGTGGTGTCACCGTTTAAGAAGGGTGGTAAAGACAAGCCAGGGAACTATAGACCGGTGAGCCTGACCTCGGTGGTGGGCAAGTTGTTGGAGGGAATCCTGAGGGAAAGGATGTACATGTATTTGGAAAGGCAAGGACTGATTCGGGATAGTCAACATGGCTTTGTGCGTGGGAAATCATGTCTCACAAACTTGATTGAGTTTTTTGAAGAAGTAACAAAGAGATTTGATGCGGTAGATGTGATCTATATGGACTTCAGTAAGGCGGTTGACAAAGTTCCTCATGGGAGACTGATTAGCAAGGTTAGATCTCATGGAATACAGAGAGAACTAGCCATTTGGATACAGAACTGGCTGAAAGGTAAAAGATGGAGGGTGGTGGTGGAGGATTGCTTTTCAGACTGGAGGCCTGTGACCAGTGGAGTGCCACAAGGATTGGTACTGGGCCCTCTCCATTTTTTTTGTCATTTACATAAATGATTTGGATGTGAGCATAAGAGATGGACCAAGTATTGGACCAAGGGGTCTGTTTCCATGCTGTACATCTCTATGATTCTACATTACAGGAATGATGTAGAAGCTTTTGAGAGGTTAACCAGGATGCTGGCTGGATTAGAGGGAATGAGATATAAGTTAGTAAGTTTGCAGATGATACCAAAATTGGAGGTGTAGTGGACAGCGAAGAAGGTTACCTCAGATTACAACAGGATCTGGACCAGATGGGCCAATGGGCTGAGAAGTGGCAGATGCAGTTTAATTCCGATAAATGTGAGGTGCTGCATTTTGGGAAAGCAACTCTTAGCAGGACTTATACACTTAATGGTAAGGTCCAAGGGAGTGTTGCTGAACAAAGAGACCTTGGAGTGCAGGTTCATAGCTCCTTGAAAGTGGAGTTGCAGGTAGATAGGATAATGAAGAAGGCATTTGGATTGCTTTCCTTTATTGGTCAGGGTATTGAGTACAGGAGTTGGGAGGTCATGTTGCGGCTGTACAGGACATTGGTTAGGCCACTGTTGGAATATTGTGTGCAATTCCGGTCTCCTTCCTATCGGAAAGGCGATGTGAAACTTGAAAAGGTTCAGACAAAATTTACAAGGATGTTGCCAGGGTTGGAAGATCTGAGCTACAGGGAGAGGCTGAACAGGCTGGGGCTGTTTTCCCTGGCGTGTCAGAGACTGAGGGCTGTCCTTATAGAGGCTTACAAAATTGAGGGGCATGGATAGGATAAATAGGCAGTCTTTTCCCTGGGGTCGGGGAGTCCAGAACTAGAGGGCATAGGTTTAAGGTGAGAGGGGAAAGATATATGAGAGACATAAGAGGCAACTTTTTCACACAGAGGGTGGTACATGTATGGAATGAGCTGCCAGAGGATGTGGTGGAGGTTGGTACAATTGCAACATTTAAGAGGCATTTGGATGGGTATATGAATAGGAAGGGTTTGGAGGGAGATGGGCTGGGTGCTGGCAGGTGGGACTAGATTGGGTTGGGATATCTTGTCAGCATGGACGGTTTGGACCAAGGGGTCTGTTTCCATGCTGTACATCTCTATGATTCTACATTACAGGAATGATGTAGAAGCTTTTGAGAGGTTTACCAGGATGCTGGCTGGATTAGAGGGAATGAGATATAAGGACAGGCTGGAAAAGCTTGAGTTATTTTCTCTTGAGTGGCAAAGGCTGAGGAGAGACTTGATAGAAGTCAATAAAATTAAGAGATACGTAGATAGGGTTAACATTTGGAATATTTTTACCCAGAGTTCAAATGTCTGATGCTCAGGAGGAAAAGGAAGCACTTAAGGTTAGAGGGGCAGTTCAAAGGACATGTGGGGGGCAGGTTTTGTTTTATAACACAGCAGTAGGAGTGTAAATGCTCTGCTGGGGGGTGTGTGGGGGGTGCAGTGGTGATAGAGGATACAATAAAGCCATTTAAGGGACTTTTAACTAAACACTGTGGTGTGCTAATGAAGGCTGGATCAATTACCATACAGCAGCCTAGTTAGGCAGGCATTTGGGGTTGGGGTTGGGGGAGAAGAAGGTCAGTGATTTGCCATTCGAGCTTACAGATCTGCTGCCATTAGCTCAGTGTTGGACTTTGGCTGGTCTAGTTCAAGTTCCACGCTAACCATGCTTTGGTCACGGGCTAAGGGTACAGGGTAGGCAATTTAGGACCAAAGTGAGGAGAGATTTCTTCGGCCAGAGTGGCAAGTCTGTGAAATTCTCTGCCACGGAGCGGTTAGGGTCAAAAATATTGAATGCATTCAAGAAGGAGTTACATACAGTTCTTGGGGTTAAAGGAATCAAAGGATATGGGGAAAGACCAGGAACAGGGTACAGAGTTGGATGCTCAGCCATGATCATATTGGATGGCAGAGCAAGCTCAAAGGGCTGAATGGCGGGTAAGAAATTTAACAGCTTTCCAATTGAGCATCTGATTTTTTTCCCCTTACTCCAACCCAAGATACAAAACTAAACTTTCATAATGATGATTTCAAATGCAGCCAGCCTTTATTTGACTCATTCAATTTATAGCAATCCAGATGCTGTAGGGAGATCCACAATATTGTTGGGAGTTCCAGGATTCTGACCCATTGACAGCCATTTCATATACCCAAGCCAGAAGGGGGAATGGTGCTCAAGGGGTTTTGCTGATAGTCATGTTCCCACATTATCTGCTGCCCTTGTCTTTCTGGATAGCTGCAATGTATCTTGTAGATAGCAGCAATAGTGTGTATTGAATGTTGATCATTGAAGAAAAGAGTGGATGCTTGTGGATCTGGTGCCACTCAAACAGGTTGCTTTGTCCTGGATGACGTCAAGCTTCTTGAGTGCTTTTGGAGCTGCAAAAAGTGGAGAGTATTCCAACACACTCCCAATTTGGGCCATTTAGATGGTCAACAGGCTTTGGGAAGTCAGGAGATACAGTATTCCTTGCCTAACCTGCTCTTGTAGCCACTGTATTTATTTGGTGAGCCCAGTTCAGTTTCTGGTTAATGGTGGTCAAAAATCCTACAGCTCCCTTCCTCACAGCATTGGGCTGTAGTTATTCAAGAAGGTATCTAAAATTACCTTCAAGGCCATTTGAGATGGCAAATGGTGGACAGAGATGCCCAAACGCTATGAATGAGTAGAAAAGACAATGGCCCAATATATTACCAAATTGTTTCTTTTTTTTTGAAGTGAGTGAATTTTTTTTTTGTTCATGGCACGTGAACATCACTAGGCCAGCATATATTGCAGGGTCTAGATTAGAATGGTGTTGGAAAAGCACAACAGGTCAGGCAGCATCCGAGGAGCAGGAAAATCAACATTTCGGGCAAAAGCCCTTCATCAGGCAAAGAGGGCTTTTGGCCGAAACGTTGATTTTCCTGCTTCTTGGATGCTGCCTGATCTGCTTTGCTTTTCCAGCACCACTCTAATCTAGGCTCTGGTTTCCAGCATCTGCAGTCCTTGTTTTTACCCAGCATATATTGCACCAGAGAAGGCGATGGCAATAATCCATTTGCAATTATTTTGGTGCCAGGCAAATCTTTTGGGGATATCTGTAAAGTCTAAGCAGGTAGGGATGTGAAACAGTCTTCACTGCTGGTACCAAGTGTTCCCTTTACAGCAATATATATCAACATTTGCTTACTGCCTCCAGACCAGATATCGCTGAATTCCTGGGCTTACGATGCTTATCTGTTCCGTTAAAACTATACAGTAGCTTTTTACCAGTGAGTTTGTGAACACAAGTTCCGTTTAGTACATTATAGTATCTTCTGTATGTGGTCACACAAGTCAGCAGTGTTATTGTTCACACTGTTTACCCAAACTTGATATTTCTGGAGTCAAAACAGATCAAGTTCCTTGAACATACTTTTGACATTTGAGGTTCACTGCTTATAATCTGTATTATAACAATTTGTGGTCCCCTCTGCTGGGTGTAAGATTTAAACAACAACCATTAAGACCATAAGACATGTGAGCAAAAGTTAGGCCATTCATCCCATCCAGTCTGCTCCACCATTTAATCATGGCTGATAAATTTCTCTAGGAGTAAGTGAGGACTGCAGATCAGAGCTGAAAATGTGTTGCTGGAAAAGCACAGCAGGTCAGGCAGCATCCAAGGAACAGGAGAATCGACGTTTTGGACATGAGCCCTTCCTGATTCCTGAAGAAGGGCTCATGCCCAAAACGTCGATTCTCCTGTTCCTTGGATGCTGCCTGACCTGCTGTGCTTTTCCAGCAACACATTTTCAGCTCTGATAAGTTTCTCTACCCCATCCTCTCACTCTCTTCCCGTAACCCTTGATCCCTTTGACAATCAAGAATCTATCTATCTCTGTCTTAAATATGCTCAATGACCTGGCCTCCATTGATGGTGAATTCCATAGATTCACCAACTTCTGGCTGAAGAAAGGTTCTCCTTATCTCTGTTCTAAAAGGTCTTCCTTTTACTCTAAGGCTGTGCCCTTGAATTCTAGTCTCTCCTACCAATGGAAACATCTTCCCACCATCCACTCTGTCCAGGCCATTTAGTATTCTGTAAGTTTCAATTAGATCTGTCCTCATCCTTCTAAACTCCATCGAGCATAGACCCAGAATCCTCAAATATTCCTCATAAAGCTTTTCATTCCTGGGACCATTCTCGTGAATCTCCTCTGAACACACACCAGGGCTAGTACATCTTTCCTGAAATATGGGGCTCAAAACTGCACACAATACTCAGAAGTACATCCCTGCTTTTATATTCCAGTCCTATCAAAATAAATGCCATCAATGCATTTGCCACCTTAACTACTAATACAACCTGTAAGGTTATGTACGAGAATCCTGAACTAGAACTCCCAAGTCTCTTTGCACTTCAGACTTCTGAATTTTCTCCCCATTTAGAAAATGGCCCATGCCTCTACTCTTACCTCCAAAATACATGACCTCACATTTTCCCCACATTGTATTCTATCTGTCACTTCTTTGCCCACTCTCCTAACCTGTCCAAATCCTTCTGCAGCCTCCCTGCCACCTCAATGCTGCCTGTCCCTCTATCTATCTTTGTATAATCTGCAAACTTAGCCAGAATGCTCTCAGTTCTTTCATCTAGATTGTTAATGTATAAAGTGAAAAGTTGTGGTCCCAACACAGACTTGTGGAACACCACTTGTCACTGCCTACGACCCTGAAGGACCCTTTTTATCCCCACTCTCTGCTTCCTGCCAGACAGCCAAGCTTCTATGCATTCTAACACCATTGGCCCTTACTCAGTAGTCTCCTGTGTGGCACCTTGTCAAAGGCCTTCTTGAAGTGCAGGTAGATGACATCCATTGGCTCTCCTTGGTCTAACTTGTTATTCCCTCGAAGAATTCTAGCAGATTTGTCAGGCATGACCTACCCTTGATGTAACCATGCTGACTCTGCCCTATTTTACCATACACTTCCAAGTATTCAGAAATGTCATCCTTCACGATGGATTAGAGGATCCTACCCACGACCGAGGTTAGGGTTATGGGTCTATAATTTTCCACCTTCTGCTTTACACTCTTTTTAAAAAGGGTTGTTACATCAGTGATTTTCTAGTCCTCTGGGACCCTTCCGGATTCTAGTGATTCCTAAAAGATCACTATCTCTTCCGCTATCTCCCTTAACTCTGGGGTGTAGTCCATCTGGTCCAGGTGATTTATCCACCTTAAGGCCATTCAGTTTTTTATAGCACCACCTTCTTGGTGGTGGCCACCATACTCAGCTCTGCCCCCTCTTGAATTTTTGGGAAATTTCTCGTCTTCCACTGTGAAGACTGACATTAAGTCATTTAGCCATTGCTTTGTTCCCCAAATCTTCCAGCAGCCCAATGTCCATTTTTGCCTCTTTTGCCCTGTAGATCTCGAAAGAAACTCTTACAATCTTCCTTTATATTACTGGCGAGCCTACCCTCCTGTTTAATCTTTGGGTTCATTCCTCAAAGCAATATCATGACCAATTTCAGTCAACCTGCTTCAACAAAGCTGGGCAGTTAACTGCCAGTCATAATCTAACTGCTGCATTCTCTGTAGCTACTCTTCCACTCCTCCACTTTCAAAACCATCAGCGCCCTGATCAGTATAAAATGTTAGTACTTTTTCCTAAACGTCTCACCTTTTATGACACTATTTTCAACAATACTCAGAAAATATATATGAGCTGCCAGAGGAAGTGGTGGAGGCTGGTACAATTGCAACATTTAAGAGGCATTTGGATGGGTGTGTATATATACACCCATCCAAATGCCTCTTAAATGTTGCAATTGTACCAGCCTCCACCACTTCCTCTGGCAGCTCATTCCATACATATACCACCCTCTGTGTGAAAAGGTTGCACCTTAGGTCTCTCTTATATCTTTCCCCTCTCACCCTAAACCTATGCCCTCTAGTTCTGGACTCCCCAACCGCAGGGAAAAGACTTTGTCTATTTATCCTATCCATGCTTCTCATAATTTTGTAAAACTCTAAGGTCACCCCTCAGCCTCCGACACTCCAGGGAAAACAGCCCCAGCCTGTTAAGCCTTTCTCTACAGCTCAAATCCTCCAATCCTGGCAACATCCTTGTAAATCTTTTCTGAACCCTTTCAAGTTTTACAACATCGTTCCGATAGGAAGGAGACCAGAATTGCACGCAATATTTCAACAGTGGCCTAACCAATGTCCTGTACAGCTGTAACATGACCTCCCAACTCCTGTACTCAATACTCTGACCAATAAAGGAAAGCATACCAAACGCTGCCTTCACAATCCTATTGACCTGCGACTCCACTTTCAAGGAGCTATGAACCTGCACTCCAAGGTCTCTTTGTTCAGCAACACTCCCTAGGACCTTACCATTAAGTGTATACGTCCTGCTAAGAGTTGCTTTCCCAAAATGCAGCACCTCGCATTTATCTGAATTAAACTCCATCTGCCACTTCTCAGCCCATCTGGTCCAGATCTTGTTATAATCTGAGGTAACCGTCTTCTCTATCCACTACACCTCCAATTTTGGTGTCATCTGCAAACTTACTAACTGTACCTCTTATGCTCGCATCCAAATCATTTATGTAAATGACAAAAAGTAGAGAACCCAGCACCAATCCTTGTGGCACTCCACTGGTCACAGGCCTCCAGTCTGAAAAACAACCCTCCACCAACACCCTCTATCTTCTACCTTTGAGCCAGTTCTGTATCCAAATGGCTAGTTCTCCCTGTATTCCATGAGATCTAACCTTGCTAATCAATCTCCCAAGGGGAACCTTGTCGACCGCCTTACTGAAGTCCATATAGATCACATCTACTGCTCTGCCCTCATCAATCCTTTTTGTTACTTCCTCAAAAAACTCAATCAAGTTTGAGAGACATGATTTCCCATGCACAAAGCCATGTTGAATATCCCTAATCAGTCCTTGCCTTTCCAAATACATGTACATCCCGTCCACAATTTGCCCATCACCCATGTCAGGGCCACTGGTCTGTAGTTCCCTGGCTTGTCCTTACCGCCCTTCTTAAGCAGTGGCACCATGTTAGCCAACCTCCAGTCTTCCAGCACCTCGCCTGTGAGTATCGATGATACAAATATCTCAATAAGAGGCCGAGCAATCCCTTCTCTAGCTTCCCACAAAGTTCTCGAGTACACCTGATCAGGTTCTGGGGATTTATCCAGCTTTACCCGTTTCAAGACATCCAGCATTTCCTCCACTGTAATCTGGACATTTTGCCAGATGTCATCATCTATTTCCCGACAATCTGTATCTTCCATATCCTTTTCCACAGTAAATACTGATGCAAAATACTCATTTGTATCTCCCCCATTTTCTGCGGCTCCATACAAAGTCTGCCTTGCTCAGCTCCCTTTTAAATACAAACTCCGTTGTCACCAGTTGTAGAGTGGCATAGTGAAAGGTATCAACCCTTTCTAATTTGTTTGTAACAAATATTCATTTACTTTCCGTAGGCTGTACTACTTTACCCACTCAACATATTTTAGAAGTATGGCTGGCCTTTCGGCAATAATGTCTCAACAAAGGTCAAGAGATTTTTAATTCTTAAATTTTCTTACTTTGCACTTTCCAGAATTTTTATTGCCTCGTCATTTCTTCCTGTCTGCATGCAAATGAGACCACGTTCAAGTAATGCATTTGGAATCAAGTAATGATCATATTTGATCATCTGCTCTCTGAAACAAAAGGACAACAAAGATCAGTTAACTTAATTTTAAATAAGCAAACATATTTAAGATCAACTATAACTATAATCAACTAGCTAAACTCCATACAAATTCATCACCCTCAACAATCCTCTTTGTTACCTCATCAAAACATTCATTCATGTTAATCAGTTATAATCTTCTCTTAACAAATATGTTAAATATGGCTTTGATTATCCCATTTTAAGGGATCAAGTATTTTTCCTTTTTGTGTCTTTCAGCTGTAATGGAAATTGGACTTCTATACCAACACTTTACTGACAAAACTCTATCATCATTGTTGAAATCGAAAGGAATTTTGAGAGATAATTTAACTCACCTTTGAGTTTATGGATTGCTTGGAATTTTGCTTTCTCTATCTACACTATTTTGTCTGTCTTAATAGTGAATGAGTGTATGTAGTTTGGGGTTGCAAAAGGGGTATTTAAGTTGCATAGCAGTGGATTTTAATTCCTCTTTTTTTCTGCCATTTGTTCAAGTTAATTGATAAAATAAATAGCATTTTGGGATAAGTACATTTTGCGTTGGCTTGTTGAATTATTGGGACAACCTTCTCAGTTAAGTTGTGACACCATGCTTTCTGAATGAAAATTTATCATGTCCCTCAGAATTTCTTCCAACAGTTTTCCTGTGGCTAATGTTAGGCTCACTCGGCTAAAATTACTGTCTACTCTTTTCTAGAAAATGGCACAATGATAACTTTCCTCCCGTACGATGTTTGAGGCCAGAGAGGATTAGAAAACTGCTATTTCTTTTCCCTTAATGTCAGATACATTTCATTCAGGACTTTCAGTCAAATATGTCAAATGTGACTTTTAATTTCAGCTAATATTTCACATTCTTCCTCCGTTGCAATGTCTGAATGGTCATTTTCTTCTATTAAAACAAATACAAAAAATATCCATTAAGAATTATACCTCATTTGCTGAAGATACCTTCTTGCTCATTAAAAGGCCCAACTCGTCCATTTATCTATTTATAAAATATCTTAAGATTTTTCTTGTCAATACATTTCATACCTTCTCTTTGCTTTCCTAATTTTGTCTTATATTTCACCTCTTCACTTTATATACTAAGTTTTTTTTAAACTGTATTGTGTCTTAGGTTTCCCCAATGAATTTGGAGAAAATACGCAGACTCTAAATTAGACTGTCAGTTTTACTTACTTTGTGTGAATCCAATGGAAATATTGCTCTGCTTCTGAAAGTTTATCCAAGTGCTTCAGACAAAGACCTTTGAGTAGCTTCACCAAACACCGGTCATCTATGAGAAACTCCGTTACTGCAAATGAAAAGTTGTTTTTAAAACCTATTTAATCCTCTTACCTTTTGTGAAATACATGCAAATTGTTTCATTTTTATTCTGATAATTTATTAATATTAAATAAAGAGAATGTTATGTTGCATAGAAAGTAGTGCTTCACCCTTGTATCCTAAAGACACTGTTTATTTACATAGGACATTTAGCATCCTTACAATGCTCTTTAGTACTTCATAGCTGATGAAGTCCAGTTGCTGTTGAAGTGAGGAAAAATTTGGGATCCAGTTTGTGCATGAAAAGGCCTGCGAGTAATTCTGTACTGTATTTTTGAGGGTATGTTGCTTCAACTACCCCTGTATCTTCCAATCAGAAGATCTGGGCCAACATTCCTGAAGTCAGATCAGATGAGGGAAAGATTTTTTGTTTTGAGAGTTTATAACTATATGATAATTTTCTACTCACCTTTGTTGTTGTGATCTGGTTTATTTAAGAATTTAAATCTAGCTTTTAAAAATTCTTAAACTACCATGTGGGATTTGAACTTGCATTATTAGTCTAACCCTCTGGTTAGTCCAGTAGTATAACTATTATAGTAGTGGAAAATGAAATTCCACAACCTGAGCAGATTTCATATCACTCCCAAAGTTGAAAGCTGTGTGCCAGTCTCTGAAGAACAAAATTTTCTTTCACCATTGTGCATTATTAAAACCAATAGAATCTCAAGATGTCGAGAATATATATTTGCTCATGGAATATCTGAAATCTTCAGACTTAAAAGTCATAATGACAGTTCCCTCCTACTTTTCCATAATTATACAGGATTCTTACTGCTTTAATATAAGTTTAATTGGAGTTTCAGATTCTTCAGTTTGAACTTACCTGGGCCATTTTCAAGTGTTCTCTCGGCTTCATCAAGTGTCTCAAGCATACCTTCAGTCAGATCTTGATGTTTCCCAATCACTGTATAGCCATTCCAAATATACATCATTTCCTGAAATTATATTAACCAAATTACCTTTTGCATATTTTTACACACTAAATGCAGGTGATTCTTATAAAGTACTTTAACCAGAAATACATTTCTCGTGGTTATCAAATTAGTTGCTGATCATTTGCATCTGTCATAGGGGGAATGATAAAAGCTATTACTAAATAAGTTACAGCAAGGCACTTAACCTTGAATTTATCTATCAGGTGGAGTCAAGCTTGGTTTGTGAAAAAAAGTTTGACCGATCCATTGGATTTCTTTGAGGAAGTAATATGCTTTGAATAAAGGATATATTGTACTTGGATTTCCAGAAGGCATTTGATAAAGTGCCACAAAGATTATTGTGGAAAGTAAAAGCTGATGGTGATGAAGTTTATATATTATCATTGATCAAAGATCGACTGGTTAACTGAAAGCAGAGTGTAGACCGAAATGGGTCTTTGCAGGTTGGCAAAAATGTAACAAATGGTCCAACAAGTAATGATCCCAGCTGCTGAAACTACTGGACAAGTCAGATCACAATTAAATCTATCTTTGCAGATTTTATTTTTATTTAACTTTTGTTGATTTGTGGCCAGTTACTGAAACAATCACATAAGGCTGCAGAATAAAAACAAACATTTTGAAACCTTTTAAAACATATAGCACAACAAAATAATCATATTACCAAAAGAGAAAATGCTGGAAAATCTCAGCTTTGACAAAGGGTCAGTTAGTCTCGAAACGTCAGCTCTTTTCTCTCCTTACAGATGCTGCCAGACCTGCTGAGATTTTCCAGCATTTTCTCTTTTGGTTTCAGATTCCAGCATCCGCAGTAATTTGCTTTTAAATAATCCTATTTCTTGTCACTGTTACAGAGCTCATCCAGAGAAATTACCTATGTATCAGATTGTTCATTTAAACCGATTTTCCCCAGTTCTTCTTGTGAACTATGAATTCTGCTGACGTGAATACTTTAAAAAAAACTGACAGCTTAGATTTTCTCAGCTTTTAACAACCTGCGGATTTCCAACCAAACTGCATTTTCTCTGAACTATCCCATCTGCCTTTCTAGGACGTTATTTGTTTTCAACCCTCGTGAGGACCCTCTGAACTACCCAAAGCTTTCCAATCCCTAGATTTCCTAAGCAACTGCTATATGACAAGCCTTATAAGGTCCTTAGAAAGACGACCCAACCATGATTTTGTTTTTTTGATAAACTCTTCACAAAAGTAATCCAACCCCGTATGCCACAATTTTAAAATTCAAACTCTAAAAATGATCATTTTGATTTATAAATCAACCTATCTTATTGCAATATGAATGACTTGGATAAAGGTATGGTTGCCAAATGTGCTGATGACACACGTACGATATCAAATTGTGAAGTGGCACAAGGTTGCTGCAGAAGGATACCAATAGGTTAACTGAACATCATTCGCCAGATCTTTGTCCCCTCAATGCTGGAAAATGTGATATTTTGGCAAGGGAAAAAATGTAGAATTTTGATTTACAGAGGGACCTGGCTATTTTATATCATGAATCTCAAAAGGTTAGTGTGCAGGCATGTCAAGAAATTAGGAAAGCTATTAAAAATGTTATCATTTACTGCGAGGGGGATCGAATATAAAAGTGGGGACACTGATGGGATCACATTATTGGCCACATTATTTATGTAAATGTGTTGAAGTGGTTAAGAGAAGGTTTATCAGAGTAATACCTGGAATGAGTGGGATGTCTTACAAGGAAAGGTTGGACAAGCTAGCCTAATACCTGCTGGAGTAGTAGGAGATGAATTTGATGGAGATATATTTGATCCTGAGGGGGTCTTGAGCCAAGGTGGACGTGGAGAGGATGTTTCCTCTTATGGAACTAAGCATTCTTGTTTAAAAATGAGGGCTTTCCCATTTGAAAAAGGAGATTATTTTTTTCCTTTTTAACTTTATACTTTATTATATTGATCACTGTAGAGTACAAGCAACATGAACTGGATTGGAGAAAATTTACAAATAGGAGATTGAAATCCCTGAAACCGTATCCTAGTTTGGTTCCTATGATAAATGAATACTTTTTATCCTTGTGGGCGGCACGGTGGCACAGTGGTTAGCACTGCTGCCTCACTGCGCCTGAGACCCGGGTTCAATTCCCCCCTCAGGCGACTGACTGTGTGGAGTTTGCACGTTCTCCCCGTGTCTGCGTGGGTTTCCTCTGGGTGCTCCGGTTTCCTCCCACAGTCCAAAGATGTGCAGGGTCAGGTGAATTGGCCATGCTAAATTGCCTGTAGTGTTAGGTAAGGGGTAAATGTAGGGGTATGGGTGGGTTGCGCTTCAGCGGGTCAGTGTGGACTTGTTGGGCCGAAGGGCCTGTTTCCACACTGTAATGTAATCTAATCTAAAGTGAGGGAAAGAACAGGAAAGAAAGAGAACAATGGACCTCAGTGCAGCAACTCCAAGGCAATAAAGGATGTGCGACAAATGCTCTCCTTGTCCATGACACTAATACCCGATTAAATATTACAGAAACAAAAGGAGGGGAGGAAGGGAGAGAATCAATTACAACAGATTTACACAATAATGAGAGTAGTTTTGTTCACAAAATTAATAAGAGGTGAAGTAAACAATAAATAGGCAAATTTCCTGAAGCAAAGGTATATTGTTGTATAATGTACTCACCAAAGCAGGTACTGGGAGTTTTACGGGATTCTGTGAAAGGTACCGTCGAGCCTTTCTGATTGCAAATTTTTCAGTTGGCAGAGACTTGCCAGCGATTTTCTGTTTCATGCTTGGCACTTTTCTGATGACAAAAATCATGTCAGGTATTGATGTATTACAATATTCTCCAATATTTTCCAGCATAGAGTTTATGCACTTGTTGTGTGAATACTCTAAGTTCGAAAAACAGAATAGCACATGATACCACTCTAATATTCCATTACAGTAGTTCAATACAAGGATAAAAAGTATTCATTTATCATAGTAACCAAACTAGGATACGGTTTCAGGGATTTCAATCTCCTATAAGCAAACCTAGTTTTACCGCTGCTGTATGCTTTACTTTTCACCTTCCAAATCTAACTTGGCTGACCAGAAGAATAGTAAACCCATTGGGCACAAACACACATTCCATGGCCAGATCCTCTAAGCTTACAGAACTATTTTCTCTCTTTAACAAAGAGGTTTAGAATCTTTAAAGCACAGAATATGCAGCTACTGCTGGAAACGTGTGGCATGGTTTGGTACCTATATGCTATACTGTACTGGAAGGGGCTACCTATTCAGGTAACCTGTGATTCTGAAGAGTAACTTATATAGTTGGTGCAAGAGTTATGCACCTTTTACTTTATCCTTATGAATTGCTGTGATAATTGTGTATTTCATTTGATTGACACTACTTCAGAATCGAATATATTATGGAGTCATAGAGATGTACAGCATGGAAACAGACCCTTCGGTCCAACTTATCCATGCTGACCAGATATCCCAATCCAATCTGGTCCCACCTGTCAGCATGCAGCCCATATCCCTCCAAACCCTTCCTATTCATATGCCTATCCAGATGCCTTTTAAATGTTGCAATTGTATAAGCTTCCACCACTTCCTCCGGCAGCTCATTCTATACACGTATCACTGTCTGTGTGAAAAAGTTGCCCCTTAGGTCTCCCAAAATCTTTCCCCTCTCAGAAACCCCAAGCTCTGGAGATGGGCAAGTCAAAAGGAATGAGTGGTAATCTGTGATTTTCTCTACTCTGAAAAGTTGGCTCTTTGTTTTTCTAACATTATTAGGGAAATTCCTAATAACAGGTGTCTTCCAGGTTGGCTGCTCCCCCATTTCATTTAAATGATACACACACTGGAAAATATACCAAGGCTCAGCAGTAATACATGGGATGTGAATGCCATTGATATAGTCAACCTTAAACACAAATCCTAGCTGCCCAAGGACACTTTAAGAGTCAAGGCCAAATGAGATAAGGACGGCAGATTTTCTTCCCTAAAGGACATCCATGAACCAGATGTGTTTGTACCATAATCAACCAACAGTGTTTGTTTGCCATTTGGCTAGATTTTAATTCCAGATTGTACTGAACTCAAGTTTCACCATTTCCTATGATTGAATTTAAATCCATGTTTAGGGTGTAGGTTTGCTCACTGAGCTGTAGGTTTGATATCCAGACGTTTATTACCTGGCTAGGTAACATCATCAGTGGCGACCTCCAAGTGAAGCGAAGCTGTTGTCTCCTGCTTTCTATTTATATGTTTGTCCTGGATGGGATTCCTGGGGTTTGTGGTGATGTCATTTCCTGTTTGTTTTCTGAGGGGTTGATAGATGGTATTTAAATCTGTGTGTTTGTTTATGGCGTTGTGGTTGGAGTGCCAGGCCTCTAGGAATTCTCTGGCATGTCTTTGCTTCGCCTGTCCCAGGATAGATGTGTTGTCCCAGTTGAAATGGTGTTTTTTTTTCAATCTGTGTGTAGGGCTACGAGGGAGAGAGGGTCGTGTCTTTTTGTGGCTAGCTGGTGTTCGTGTATCCTGGTGGCTAACTTTCTTCCGGTTTGTCCTACGTAGTGTTTGTCGCAGTCCTTGCATGGAATTTTGTAGATGACGTTGGTTTTGTCCATGGGTTGTACGGGTCTTTTAAGTTTGTTAGTTTTTGTTTGAGAGTATTGGTGGGTTTGTGTGCTACTAGGATTCCGAGGGGTCTTAGTAGTCTGGCTGTCATTTCTGGAACTTCTTTGATGTATGGTAAGGTGGTTAGGGTTTCTGGCTGTGTTTGGTTTGCTTGTCTTGGTTTGTTCCTGAGGAATCTGCAGACTGTATTTTTTTGAGTATCCGTTCTTCTTGAATACGTTGTATAGGTGGTTCTCCTCTGTTTTCCGACATTCGTCTGTGCTGCAGTGTGTGGTGCCTCGTTGGAATAGTGTTCTGATACAGGTTCGTTTGTGTGTGTTGGGATGGTTGCTGGTGTAGTTAAGTATTTGTACTTAAGTACAAAGACATGTTTGAGAATTCCTAGAGGCCTGACACTCCAACCACAACACCATAAACAAACATATAGATCTAGACACCATCTGTCAACCCCTCAGCAAACAAACAGGAAATGACATCAGCACAAACATATAAATAGAAAGCAGGAGAGAACAGCTTTGTTTCACTTTGAGGTCGCCACTGATGATGCTACCTCGCCAGGTAATGGAACGTCTGGATATCAAACCTACACCCGAAACCTCAACCTGAGCTACAATCCTTCACAAACCTTGCTTAAATCCAAGTGTCTTGAACATTAGGCTGGCATCCTGGATTACTACTACACAACTGCCTCCCAGTCTGAGAAAAATATGGGCTTAAATTTATAAATTAGCTGAAATATTAGTTGATTAAAACAAGACTCTTTTAAGTTGAAGATTGGATAATTTATTTAACTTTTTGTTGGGCTCGTCTTGATATTCCTTTTACTTTGAGGAGAAAGTGAGGTCTGCAGATGCTGGAGATCAGAGCTGGAAATGTGTTGCTGGAAAAGCGCAGCAGGTCAGGCAGCATCCAGGGAACAGGAGAATCGACGTTTCGGGCATAAGCCCTTCTTCAGGAATGGGGAAAGTTTGTCCAGCAGGCTAAGATAAAAGGTAGGGAGGAGGGACTTGGGGGAGGGGCGTCGGAAATGTGATAGGTGGAAAGAGGTCAAGGTGAGGGTGATAGGTCAGACTGGGGTGGGGACGGAGAGGTCGGGAAGAAGATCTCAGGTTAGGAAGGCGGTGCTGAATTTGATGGATTTGACTGAGACGGTGGGGGGAGGGGAAATTAGGAAACTGGTGAAATCCGAGTTCATCCCTTGTGGTTGGAGGGTTCCTAGCCGGAAGATGAAGCGTTCTTCCTCCAACCGTCGTTTTGTTGTGGTCTGACGATGGAGGAGTCCAAAGACCTGCATATCCTTGGTGGAGTGGGAGGGGGAATTGAAATGTTGAGGGTGGTTGGGTTGGTTGGTCCGGGTGTCCCAGAGGTGTTCTCTGAAACGCTCCGCAAGTAGCCGGCCTGTCTCCCCAATATAGAGGAGGCCACATCGGGTGCAGAGGATGCAATAGATGATATGTGTGGAGGTGCAGGTGAATCTGTGGTAGATATGGAAGTTTCCTTTGGGGCCTTGGAGGGAGGTGAGGGGGAAGGTGCCGGGAGTGGAGGTTGGGTTGGTGGGGGGTGTGGATCTGACGAGGGAGTCACGGAGGGAGTGGTCTTTACGGAATGCTGATAGGGGAGGGGAGGGAAATATATCCTTGGTGGTGGGGTCCGTTTGGAGGTAGCGCAAATGACGGCGGATGATGTGCTGTACATGGAGATTGGTGGGGTGGTAGGTGAGGACCAGTGGGGTTCTGTCCTGGTGGCGGTTAGAGGGGCGGGGTTCAAGGGCGGAGGAGCAGGAAGTGGAAGAGATGCGGTGGAGGGCAAGGTCGACCACGTCGGGGGGGAAATTGCGGTCCTTGAAGAAGGAGACCATCTGGGTTGTGCGTTTTTGGAACTGGTCCTCCTGGGAGCAGATGCGGCGGAGTCGAAGGAATTGGGAGAATGGGATGGCGTTTTTACAGGGGGCAGGATGGGAGGAGGTGTAGTCCAGGTAGCTGTGGGAGTCGGTCGGTTTGTAGTAGATGTCCGTGTTGATTCGGTCGCCTGACATGGAAATAGAAAGGTCGAGGAAGGGGAGGGAGGAATCTGAGACTGTCCAGGTGAATTTGAGGTCGGGGTGGAAGGTGTTGGTGAAGTGGATGAACTGTTCAACTTCCTCGTGGGAGCACGAGGAAGTTGAACAGTTCATCCACTTCACCAACACCTTCCACCCCGACCTCAAATTCACCTGGACAGTCTCAGATTCCTCCCTCCCCTTCCTCGACCTTTCTATTTCCATCTCAGGCGACCGAATCAACACGGACATCTACTACAAACCGACCGACTCCCACAGCTACCTGGACTACACCTCCTCCCATCCTGCCCCCTGTAAAAACGCCATCCCATTCTCCCAATTCCTTCGACTCCGCCGCATCTGCTCCCAGGAGGACCAGTTCCAAAAACGCACAACCCAGATGGTCTCCTTCTTCAAGGACCTGGGAGCACGAGGCAGCGCTGATACAGTCATCGATGTAGCGGAGGAAAAGGTGGGGGGTGGGGCCAGTGTAGTTGCGGAAGATGGATTGTTCCACATATCCTACGAAGAGGCAGGCATAGCTGGGGCCCATGCGGGTGCCCATGGCTACTCCTTTCATTTGGAGGAAGTGGGAGGATTGGAAGGAGAAGTTGTTCAGGGTGAGGACCAGTTCAGTCAGTCGAAGGAGGGTGTCAGTGGAAGAGTACTGGTCGGTACGGCGGGAACTTTGCCCTATTATTGAAGGAATTATCCAAACTCCTTTGATGTGCTAAAGTCCAAAGGGCTGCCACTAGGGGGAAGCACTCTACTGGAGGACTGTTACTCCTCAGTTTATAGCATAATTCTATTGAAACATGCAGAATTGATTCTGTTATCTAATTCAACACACCACCGTGTACACCTTCCAGTATTTCTGTTGCAGTCCTGCTAGTGTTCCAGCAAATTTCAGAACATGCTCGAAGAACATCTCATTTTCTCCCTCAGTCCCTGCAGTCTCTAAGACTCAAATCGATTTCAATAACATTAGAGCCTGATTCAATCCTTCCTTTTTTTTAAATCCATCCCACACCCAGTGTTGTTACAATATGGATTGCTTTTAGCACAGTTACCCTTTGTAACATACTTCTAGGCACATTATCACATTATATGGGTTACATTCAGTACAGCTCACCCAACCTCTCCCTTTCCCATCTTCCCTCTCACAAATTCACCTTCAGCATAAATACTTTTTTCCTAGCTGCTAACAGTGCTTAAGAGGAGTCACTGGACTCAAAGTGTTAACTCTGCTTTCTTCTCACAGATGTTACCAGAGCTGCTGAGTTTCCCCTTCAATTTCTGTGTTTCTTATAATCTTTATGGATTTGCTTGCTAGAACCTGACTTTTGTTTGAAATCAACAGCATTTAAAACTGAAAGTTGGCTGGAAGTTTTAAAATAAGACACAGCTACAGAAGAATAGGAAAAACTGAGGTAAGGATCTTTGTAACACAATGGATCACATCTGGCATGGTGGTTCAATATTGGCAGTGGGCATACTGAAAGACTAAACCTGGACTAACCCTCTTAGGACAAAGTTAAAAATCACACAACACCAGGTTATAGTCCAACAGGTTTAATTGGAAGCACACTAGCTTTCGGAGCGACGCTCCTTCATCAGGTGATTGTGGAGGGCTTGATCGTAACACAGAATTTATAGCAAAAATTTGCAGTGTGATGTAACTGAAATTATACATTGAAGAATTGATTGTCTGTTAAGCCTTTCATCTGTTAGAATACAGTGATCGTTTCACTTCTTTCATGTGTAAATCACAAAACCCTTTTTTTTTTTTTACAGTTGCATTCTCGGGTTAACATGTCCTTTTAGGACATGCATCCTCACCACAAAACAGGCTAAAGCCTCAAGGACAGATTCTTTGCAACTGTTGAATGATTTGAACCTTGCTGAGTCAGTTGAGAAAATACAGTGCGATCAACAGAAATTAGACTAGATTAGATTAGATTATTTACAGTGTGGAAACAGACCCTTCGGCCCAACAAGTCCACACCGACCCGCTGAAACGCAACCCACCCATTTCCCTACATTTACCCCTTTACCTAACACTACGGGCAATTTAGCATAGCCAATTCACCTGACCTGCACATCTTTGGACTGTCGGAGGAAACCCACGCAGACACGGGGAGAATGTGCGGGGAGATTCTTGATGTTCAGATGGAAAATTGTGATTCTCTAACCAAGTGGTGAACAGAGATGAGAATCTTGCTAGTGAGCAGCCTAATTGCATCCATTGTACGCCATTATTATATAATCTTGACTCATTGATATTAGCTTCCTATTCTCCCATACACTGGATAGAAACTAATTGGCAAAAATTTCCAAAATGAAAGTCAGAATAGTTACTGGCAACTCCAGCTCACTCTTGTTCCCCTGTGTCTCCTTCTTGGATAGCAGTCCCAATATCTGAGGCCACACTCTATGGGCCTTGTCTGCTCACAATTCCTGTCCATAGATATTGGCATCATCATACCCTCATGGCACATCATTGATCCGTTTATAATACAGCCTGACATTTCAATGCTGCACTTTGGAGCAAACTAACACCTTTCATTGAAATATCGCCACTAGGACATGGGGACAGGCAAGCAACTCATCGATTGGATGAAGGAATATCTCAGCAATCGTCAATTGTGCTCTTGATACTCACTTTGTGCTTACTTTGATGCTCAGAGGATATAAACCTTGCTGTGCCTATTTGCACTTTGCTTCTCTCTTGCCTTGCACAGAACAAAAGCTAAGTAGCTTGTCATAGTCATCAGCAATCATTAGTCAAAGGCTTTCTGTAAGGCACTGTGCTCTGTCAATTTCATACCACTGTCATGTGCCAGAAGCTTATACAGCAAGCACATTACATATGACTCAACTAAATGGCCATTTCTCAAAGTCTAGTCTTCAGTCAAAGGAGACACCCTTCAGCCAGGGCTTCCTGGGAATGTAAGTCAAGGGCAGCCACTTGTTTAAGGATTTGAACACGGTCATGGGTTCAGCATCATTAAATCCAAAGAGTTGCAGCAAGTCAGTCAGTCAGTCAGGGAGCTGCACAGAAATCAGACAAGGGCCAAAACACTCACCAGTTGGTACTGCCCTTCCAAATTGGTTAAGGGGGTGGCCATTGTCCGTTTTGGGGTTCTGTCCAATGGGGATTATAAGGGGTCACTGCTGTGGCAAGCTAGAATCTCAATTTAGGGATTGAAGGCTGCATGCTGGAATGTAAAGGATGTAATAGTTGTGAAGGGGGACAACTTAACATAGTTGTTACTTAATTCAACAAGGGGCAGTGGAGATAATAGAGCATGGAGAGAAATAGGATAACATGGAAAGTTGGTGGGAGGCATGTAATCAGCAGTTAGTATTGCCCAGGATTCAATGGGGAAGGTTGGAGGGCAGATGAACAGTTAAAATAAATGGATTAGTTGGGGATGCAGAGTAGATTTGGGAGTGACCTAGCCTGCAACTCATTCCAGCACGACTGCTGTTTCAGTCCATCATGATGTAAATAACAAGTGCACAATGGGTATGGGAGAGCTCTTTACTATTGCTACCACAGGTACATTTTCCTATTGTATGTGCACCAACTGGCTTGAGTAACAGACACCTGAATCAGGGCAATGACACGTAAAGTCACTCCAGAAGCATCCCACTGACCTCCTTGTTCGGTACCTCCATGTTACAATACATGGGGGATACTGTTTTAATGCAATTACGTGTTTGCTGCGATTGCTGAATGATCCCATTACCATCCTGTTTATTGCTTAGTTTCTGATGTCGTTCATTGAAACTATCCCCAATATGGATCTAGGCACAGCAGCTGTTGTGGTCCCCGTGGCCACTGCAATAAAAGCTGCAACACAAATGGATGAGGAAGATATGCATCCACAAGGACCTACAGCTGATGTGAAGCCACTGCTACTAAGGAGCTTGTAGTCATAGATGCCATCATGACATGGCAAAGATGCAGGCAAACCACAGTCACTCATCTTCCATACAATGCCGCACAGTTGAAAGAGGGGCAATGGCACTGTACCCTGTCCAGGATGCAGGTCAAAAGCCCAGGTCATGCTATCTCACATTTCTGCAATGAACCATCTCCTTCCCCTGGGCCATCAAGGGACATGGGATGGCTCCTCAACTTCAGGTTTCCATGCAGATCACGTTAATGTGGCTTAATAGTGGCACTGTCCAGGCTAAGGACATGACATGAACCTCTGTTCCAAAAAACTAGGGGGCATATCGACACTGAGATAAACAACTGGGATCTGAGACAGCTGGACCACTGCAACAAGAACATTCTTTAAACGACATAACGTCTTCAGCATCCTACAGTGTCAGCCAAAGGAACACAGACAGGACTCCATTGAACAACATTTACAATGTATCAGAATTGCAGAAGTCATTTTTATACTGACTGCAAATATGCTGTTACTGAGGTCTGCATCCCCTGTGTAATCCAAACTGCAAGTGTAGTTTAAAGCTGCTTGCCTTGGGATTTGGACAGGCAACCCCAAGTGTGTTTGGGATTTGAGGGTCAAGACTTGCTAAGGGGGTTCTACACAGAAGCAGATTCACCCACCACACCTTGAAGTCCCTCAGGCTCAAAAGTGGCAGGTATAGTGGAGTTGGGGTTGCCTGTCCAAATCCCAAGGTATAGTGGAGGTGGAATGCCTAGTCACTTCTGGAGTATCCTTAAGAGAGACTTCTTGGGGGCCTGCATGTGGTTTGTCCTCCGAGTGGGTACATACTGGCTCTGGCCTGTCTCCTTGCGGAGAAGGGGAAACCTCGGAGGCCAAGGTCCCCTCATCCTACTGTTGCCTCACCATTTATTGTTGAGCAATGAGATTCAGACTTCTGGACTCAACTCTCCACAGCAGCCACCTACCTGTCCATGTAAGCAGTCAGATACTTGTAGCAAGATGCAAATACAAAGTTGGTGGAGTTATTGAACTTTTGAGTCATTTTGTTTAGTACCTCTAACAAACCTAACATTGCTCCTGTATTTACTTGTGCATTTGTATGAAGTTGTTAATTGCTGACACCATGAGGTCCTCTCTTGCCTGAAGCCAGGTAGATTCCTGGTCTCTGACAGTCGCCTGAGTGCCAGTGGCCTGGGACACTTCTTCCTCAACCATCTGTGGAGATGTGGCAATAATGTGCTCAATGGCAGGTACTCCCACCAAGGAGTCGTCAGTATCTGAGCTAGTGGAGGGTGCAGGAGCTAGGCTTGCCAGTGCATCCTCTGAGCGATCTGCAGCTTTTTCCTCAGAGGTACAGGAGCAGTGTCTTGTAGGGTCATTTCTCTGTGGGACAGAGACTGTGCACATTCTGTGGGAATGGCAAAAGTTCATTATAAAAAGAAAATATCCTTCTGGAACTGACGTTTTCAAATAAATATTAATGGATTTCAATTCCCCTGAACAGACACTGGTGTTGTCTGTTTCCCAAATTTATTTGTTAATTAGGAACACTGTATAACAATTCAGAAAGTTCCTAAAGATGTACAGACATGTTGAATATGATTACCTACAATTACATCTAGAAATCATTTGAATCAGTGTATATATGCTGCAGGTAGTTTGCAGAAAGCCTAGGCTGGGCAAGTCCAAAACTAGAGGGTATAGTTTTATGGTGAGAGGGATAGATTTAAAAAGAACCGGAGGGGGTAACATTTTCATGCAGATGGTAGTACATGTATGGAATGAACTTCCAGAGGAAGTGAAAACATTTAAAAGGCATCTGGATGGGTACATGAATTGGAAGAGTTTCGAGGGATATGGGCCAAATGCTGGCAAATGGGACTGATTGGTCAAATTGGGATGTCTGGTCGGCATGGATGAGTTGGGTTGAAGGGTCTGTTTCTGTGCTGTATGACTCTATAAACCATTCAGCAGATGGAGCAGCTCATTGTAACATGCAAGA
Source organism: Chiloscyllium plagiosum (assembly GCF_037043375.1). Lineage (NCBI taxonomy): Eukaryota > Metazoa > Chordata > Chondrichthyes > Orectolobiformes > Hemiscylliidae > Chiloscyllium > Chiloscyllium plagiosum. Next base: position 46,985,079 of record NW_028270147.1, on the reverse strand, counting down.
CTATAGTATTTCTGTTCTGCTATAGGTTCCCTTTCCTTTCCAACATGGTTGCTTTTTTAAAAAGTATATGCACTGAAACACGAAATTCAATCCGAAGCTTGATTGATCTAACATCTGGTAATACAGATCAAGAAACTAAAAGCATAAAATGTCAATATTTTGATTCTTGAAAAATATACTTTTATTAAATTTCAAATAAATGAAGACAAGAATATTAACTCATTAAACAACTGACCTGAATAGTTCAATTTCATCATCCCCAAAAGGTTTGTAGTCCTCATCCCCAAGCATACTGAGATAGGCTGCTTTCATGTACATATATGTTGACTGTTAAAGGGGGAAGGAAAATATTACAGTAACTTACCATTTACTCAATTTTTTCTTCACATAACTATGACATATTATTTCTAGTAAGAGGAATTACCAACTTTATCAGAATTATCAGAGAACATAAACAAATAGATAATTCATAACATTAATAATACAGATTGAAAGTAGTTTCCAACACAATAAACATTTTCCAGTCAAAACAGGGAGAATTTCATCCCATCTGTCCAAAAATTACGTTCAAATCTAACTATAGGAAACAAAAACATATTTTCACTGTAATCTCACCTTGTCTTTGAAATCATTAAATGCCAAATAAGGACATACAGATTGAACTGATGTTGCAGGTTCTGATCATCTTTAGATCAAGGCATTGACCATCCTGGTGGGTTTTTTTTTAAAAAGCCTGTAATTACTGGGTTCTCTTTTGATAGATTCTATTTACCATGTTGGTAACTTGGAAGCTACAAATTTTTTTTAATCTTCCCTGTCTCTTTCTTCTGTTGTTCAGTTACTAAACGCGAGAATTACATTTGCTTCTGGTTCATTTTCAAAGGGAAGGCAGCTTATTTAAAACTATTCTTCCCACCCCTAACACCAACCAAACTACGAGTGCATCATTTTTAGCTGAAGATCAGAGACTTCTGGCTAGCTGTTGAGGGCGATATTAATCTGAAGAATGCCGCAGACATATTCAATACTCCAAGGAACAGGTGACCCAGTTTGCATGAAGTACTCAGACCAATTTTCAGGAATCTAGACCCAAACATCTTTTATCTCTACTTTAGTCTTGTTGTCAGGATTATAATGCTCCACAATTGGGCATATTACCAATAAATTTCACTCAGAATACAAACAGATGATAGAAGACAAAACAGCGATCTGCTGATTAATATAGAACAAACATTTTTTCAAGTGTGAGTAAAAGATCTTAAAATGAACTAGCTGCACAGTTACATTGAGTTAATTCATTAAGCACTTATCTACAAGGATGGTTTAAGATCAGCAGATGCACTGGGGTTAACAGTATCTTTACTCCTCCCCCCTTTCCACTTCACATCAGGAGTCACTAAAAAGATTACATCAATAAATCCTTAGTTCAATGACAAAGAAACAAAATGTGCTCAGTACAAACCACAGAAAATATGGCTGGAGGCCATCTGACTTTGTTTTTTATTTCTAGCAGATATTTTTGTTACTTCCCAATAGATGCCAACACAGTGGGTTCAATTCCTGCACTAGCTGAGGTCACCATCAAGAGTTTTCCTTCTCAACCTTCCCCCTTGCTTGAGGCACAATAAGCCTCAGGTTAAACGACGATCACTCATCCCTCTTGAGCAGAGCAGTCCTAGGATGTGGGAGTAGGTAAAAACAATGACTGCAAATGCTGGAAACCAGATTTTGGATTAATGGTGCTGGAAGAGCACAGCAGATCAGGCAGCATCCTCGGAGCAGCAAAATCGACGTTTCGGGCAAAAGCCCTTCATCAGGAATAAAGCTAGAGAGCCTGAAGCGTGGAGTCAGGCTCTCTACCTTTATTCCTGATGCAGGGCTTTTGCCCGAAACGTCGATTTTGCTGCTCCGAGGATGTGGGAGGACTATGGAGACTTTACCTTTTTTTGTACTTACATAATTCATTGTAATTAGGTATTTAGTTTTTATTATCATTGTGTATGTAGAATACATACAAACAATTGCAATAACTAAGGACATCTTTATTCTATGAAGCATACATGCAGTTACCAGAATTGCACAATTTTTAAAAATACACAATTCAGGAAATGTGACCTTGTCTGGCAAAGTACTTCTACATTTATCTCATGATTCAGTAAATATCAGCAAACTGCATTAAATAGTACTCCCATATATCTCTAGCATCACACCTCAACTCCACTGCTATTCTTAATGATGCCAAAGTGGCCAATCCAGCATCACTACTGCCAGTTTTGCACATATTTTGAGAGCTCAAGGACATTGGGATTTCCACTGACTGCCTGAGTGGATTAAATTGAAAATAATATTCTTACAATTGCTTTATTGAAAGGTTTCCTATATGCAATATGCTATCCAACTAGGTAATGCTTTAAAAAAAGGTTTTTGTTATTGAACAATCATAGGAGTCAAAGAATCTTTACTTTAGTTGAACAATGTTTGAAGCCATATCGCAGACAAGAGAAAAATATGCTGCAAACCTTATTCCAGCATTTCTTAATGGAGGTGAGACCTAAGAAACAGCTGGTAAAGGGAGAAGATTATCTGTTTTTCTCAGACCAAGTATCACAAGCAGAATTACTCTCACCTTAGACCACGAGTTCTCTTTACACAATAGATCTGCATAGAAATATGCCATTTTCCACTGACGTTTGAAAGTAAAACACCACATTAGCTCCCAGTAGCACATATGATGAAACTGTTTCCAGTGTTGCTGGGCCTCACAGCACTCCTCAAAGCGTAAAATAGCCTAGAGTATTGTTGAACAGAAGTGTATATGAAATTATCAAAATAAAGGTTCACTTGAAGGTCAGCATGGAATTCTTACATTTTTTGATCAAAAATTCATAGTTGCTCTTTCAAGAATATAGATATTAAGTACTTGTATTTTTTTTTAAATTATTAAGCAAATTCAAATCCTTGAAACCAAGCTATAAGCTCTTCATTTGTTGAGTTTAAAGTGATTAGTCCACACTTGGTCTGTAGAGGGGACCTCCTCAGCAATGTAAAGCATCGTGTCTCTCTGCAATTGCATAAAGGGGTTGTACAGAAGCCCCAATAGTGGAGCTCATTAGCAAATGTAGATAAAAATATTTTTCTTACAGTCATTGAATCTGGAATGCACGACCCAAGAATGTGGTCAAGGCAAATTTGAGTAGGTCTCTAAAATGAAATTGAGTAATTATCCAAAGTGGAAAGATTTGCAGGGATATGGAGTAGTGGGGGGTCAGTGAGTTGATCTTGTAAATAATTAGCAGAAATATGATGAGCTGAATAGCCTGCTTGTATGTTGTAACCATTCTACAATTCTATTTAAAGATACTATTTTAACATCCCTCCCTTACCCACTAGACTTATTGGGATAAGGCAGTTAAACTGGCTGGGGTGGGGTGAGAATAGAATGCAAGATGTCCATCACACATGTTTGTTTCCTTGTTATTTTAATTTATTTATTTTCATTAGGTCCCACAGCCAGAGGAACATGGCCTAATAAATGAAAATTACCCCCCAAAATTATGCTTTCAAAAAAAAAAAGATATTTCCTGAAATAATTCCAGACGCCTTTATCCTGCCACCAAGTCATCTTTTCTTTGCATGTGGAGAGTCCCTGACACTGATGCAGCTCCCTTAGAGCCAAATCTCAGAGCAAACAGGAGGTCTGACACTCCTATTTTGTCAGCCAGGGATCTCTGATTAACAGCCCCAGTTAGGGAACTTAGAAAATTCTATTAAGTCCACCAGGCTGACCTTATTACAATTACGACAATTCCCTTTATTCTTTCATGTGTACATCACTTGGTGGGCCAGTATTTATTACCCACCCCTAGTTGACATTGAGATGATGATGGGATGCTGCCTTCTTGAACCATGGCAGACAACATGCTGTAGGTTTACCCACAATTCCATTAGGGAGGGAGTTCCAGGATTTTGACCCAATGACACTAAAAAAAAGTTCAATTTCTGGTCATGGGCAAGCCCAGGTAAGCGATGGATTCAGCAATGGTAACGCCATCACTGATGGTAATGTCAACAATGATGGTTAAATTCTCTCTTGTTGTAAACAGTCATGCCTGGCACGTGTGTGTGTGTGTGTGTGTGTGGGGGGGGGGGGGGGGGGGGGGGGAATGGGGGGTAAGTAACATTTGTCACTTTTCAGCTCAAGCCTTTATATTGTTCAGGTCTTGCTGCAGTTGGACATCGACTGCTTCAGTATTTGAGTCATGAATAGTGCTGAACATCGTGTAATCATCAGTGAGCATCCCCACCTTACAACAGAGGAAAGGTCTTTGATGAAACAGTTGAAGATGGTTGAGCTTAGGACACTACTCTGAGGAAAAGTGCTCTTGTGGCACAGTGGTCATGTCTGAGCCAGGAGACCCACATTCATTTTCCACCTGCTCCAGAGATGTGTAATAACATTTCTGAACAGTGAATAGGTTGATTAAATAATATCTACCTAACAACATCTGCAAATATATTCTGGTGCCGAAATGATTGATCCCCAACAATCATAACCACATTCCTTTGAGGAAGGTATGACTCCAATTAGCAGTGGTTTCCACACCCCCACCCCCCCCACCCCCAATTAAAAAATGCCAGAATTACACTTGTGGTGCTGTGGACAGAATACTAATGAAAAGGTTGCAAACTTGAAATTTATCCCAGTTTTTATGATAACACAGTTGAATTTTACAAATTGGTCAGATAAAGATTATTGCACTAAAATTGTACTGTTGAGACCATTACAATTCAATTTATCAAAAAGCAGTATTCTCTATGATCAAAGACAGACTAATGACAGTTACGCTTCTCTGGAACAATTAGGAGTAAAATCTGTTGATTGTTTCAGTGTTATGGAAATGAAACAGTTCTGTAGCACACAGACAAACTGTGTTCTGCCAGATTATCATCCATGTAATCAAAATGAAATACTGCTCATTTCATGCCCAAACTCTACTTACTGCATCTATGTTTCCTCTGATTTCTTCAATTCTTCCTGCAAAAAACAAGAAGATGGCACCCTGCAGGAACAGGGAGATATAACTTTAAATAGTAACAAATAGATTTTGATAGGATTACAATGTTTTAAAATGAAACATTTATATCTCCCACAGAATACCTTTGGATACCGTTTGAGAAAGGGTAGTAGTAATCGCTCTGCATCATCAACATCACCTTCGCCTGTCCCTGTTCAGAATTGCAAATTCAAGTCAGGATTTTAATATTGCAGAAGCTGTAACAATGGCAATATTTGTTAAAATGCACCAATTTTTAAAATTTGATATCTCAGCAGCACTAAAACACCACAGGTTAAACATGTCATTGTTTCAGTTGTTAGTTTTTTTAATTTTGAGACCTCCCATTCTCTCCTACTATCTATCCACAATTCTTTAACTTTATTTTAACCATTAAGGGTTCCTGTGGAGGTCTAACTACTAAAATTGAAAATGCAACAAATTTGTCCTCAGAAAATATTATGCATAAGGTAAAACATTTTTGCACAACTTACTAATTAATATTTTGTAAAAACAGTAGAATTCATTACATATCCACAATGTGAAAACTGGGCTGTATAGCTGCATAGAATTCACTCCCTTAGGTGTCTACAGCCAGTGCGAGACAAGTAGAAGCTGAAATAGCATGTAGGCTGAGCCCTGACTGCTAGAGTGCTAGCATGGGCTATGCTGTGTGTGCACTAGAAGCATGCATTTTGGGTTAACTGTAATGCTAACCAGAATTTAAAAAAGTGTGGTGCTGGAAAAGCAAAGCGATCAGGCAGCATCTGAGGAGCAGGAGAATCAATGTTTTGGGCATAAGCCCTAATATCAGGAAGGGCTTATACATGAAATGTTGATTCTCCTGTTCCTTGGACCTGCTGTGCTTTTTGGCTCTGACTCTCCAACATCTGCAGTCCTCACTTTCTCCTGTAATGCTAATCAGTCTTACTGGCAGAATATGCATCAAATGAGCCAATGTGGACCACATAGGTTGTTAACCCATTCTTAACGACTCTGTTTGGCTGCATTATGGATGCATCTTCCTTGGCCTTCAAGTTTTGGAGTGAGACTTGACCCAGAACTGCTTTCGGAGGACGAGATTCTACCACTGTATCAAAAGACCTAGTCAAACTTATGCATACTTAAACATGCCAAACTTAAAATTTACCCAAGATAAAAGATGAATTTATCTCTTAACATTTATTTAACCCACTGCCCTCACTTAGGGAAATTAAGACAATGATCATAAGCACCAACCAATTACCCGTTATTCTATAATTTCAATTTGTGGTTGCTTCTGCATTGGAGAAACAGTGACTTGGTGATCACTTTGCAACACCTACATTCTTTCTGCAAAAATGAACCTAAGCTTCCAACTGCCTGCCACGTCAACACACCGTGCTCCCAAGTTAACATGTCTGTTGCAGGTCTGCTGATTCCTGATGCAGGGCTTATGCCCGAAACGTCGATTCTCCTGCTCTTCAGATGCTGCCTGACCTGCTGTGATTTTCCAGCATCACACATTCGACGCTGTTAAAGGACTGCTTCAGTGCTCCAGCAAGTACATCTTATTTTCTACTTGGGGACCCTGCAACCTCTATGACTCAACACCAAGTTCAATAATTTTAGAGCCAGATTCCCTCCTTTCATTATTGTTTTATTTTACCCATTCCACGCCCAGTGCTGTTATGACATGAGGTGCTTTTTGTACAGACACCCATTCCCACATACTCCTAGGCCCATTATCATATTATATGGGTTGCTTTCAGTACAGCTTACCCATTTTCTCACCTACTCTTCGCTCTTATCATCACATTCAGCTTTCCTTCTGTCCTGGCCTGCTAACCATAATCTCCTTGTTTATCCACCCCATACATCTCATCTGGGCGCCATCTCCATCTATTCAACTCTCTCATCCACCTCCATCCTCATCTTCAGCACAAACACCACATTTTCCTGGCTGCTAACAATTCTGATGAAGAGTCACTGGATGTAAAATGTTTGCTCTGCTTTCTTCCCACAGATGCTGCCAGACTTGCTCAATTTCTCCAGCAATAGCTGTTTTTGCTCCATATTGTAGTTTTCACTAGGTCCCCACCTCCTGCCCTATTTATTGCAGCTGCCACTCAGGCCAATATTCCACTCATCTTCTAATCATCAGTTCTGTGAAACAGTCGCTCGACCCAAAACATTAACTTGGATTTCTCTCCACAGATGTTGCCAGACATGCTGAGCTTTTCTAACAATTTCTGTTTTTTGTTTCTGATTTCCAGCATCTGCAGTTCTTTCGATTTTTATTTTCTAATGTGATACTATTTTATACTTCTGGAGCAGGTGGTACTTGAAATCGAACATCCTCGCTCAGAGGTGGGACACTACCTCTACACCACAAGTGGCCTCGCGTCCATATTTCATAAAACCCTTTTTCACATATCTTGTAGGTGCCTTTCATTATCTCTGCCACTTCATAGACTGCCACCTCAGTGGCTGCAGCATATCTGACACTTCCAGCCAAGGACACTGCAGACACCGAATAAGGTACCCCAAGTTACTCTAGTGTGAGGGGTGATGGATGTTTGTCAGATAGTGCTTCCCCAGAGTGCTCCATGAACTCTCAACCTGTCATGGCTGCACAGTCCTTTAGAATCTAAAAGCATAAGGGAAAGTTGGTGAGGGAAGGGGGATATGAATGGAAAGCATGATTTCCATGGTCACAGGATCTACATTTTCGCCTCATGATTCCAATAAAGAATCAGCTGCCTCAAGACTTGTTAGCTAGCTGAAATGGCTATTAGTTACTCACACTGCTTGGCTGCCTTTTGAACATGTATTCAGCCCAAGTGTTTTGTGCTGGGTTACACATTAACTGAAAAATATTACTCAGAGTCAGAGTCATATGGCATGAACCAGTCCCATTTGTCTGTGTTTGACCCAAATCCTTCTAAACCTTTCCAATTTCTGTACCTGTTCGAAGATCTTTTAAATGTTGCAACTGTACCTGCCTCTATCAGTTCATCTGGCAGCTCATTCCATACAAGTGAGGAGGGACCATGAAGCTTGCCTGTTACCTGTCTAAATGGGGCCAGACATTGTCTAATTGCATCTTGTACCATCAAGTCCAGAAGCAGGAGATATCATGTGGTTTTTTTTTCCCTAATCTATTTATATAAGCATCTTTAACTGAAAAAAAAAGTCCAGGGGCTTCACATCATTTTTTTCCAAAGTGGACATTAAGCCAATCAGGACAAATTAGGAAAAATTGGTCAATGAGATGAGCTTTAAGAACACTTGCAAAGGAGGGAACGTTCAGACAATAGGATTCAAAATAGTAAAGGATCTGCCGAATGAAATGCTCAGGTTTGAAGTTTGAAGGAGAAATAGGACTGAAGAAGAGTCCAAGGATATGGTTGAAATAGACCATGAAAAAGAATTAAAGACAAGGACAATGACTTAAAATTTACAGGAGAAAGGATACCATTCTCAAATAGTCATCATCAACATTAACTTCATTAGACAATGAGAATAAGATGGGCCACGCCATACATTTCAAAGTTCTGGGAAGGTCAGAACCAAAGAAGGATAGGATATTAGACCATTAAGGAGATGAAAGTAGCTGGGTTTCGAGGAAGTTAAACAATGTCTAAGTTTCAGTGACTAAGGGACTAAGATATTGTCAAAGATGGACAACACTGCACAGGTGGAAATAAGTTTCCTTTGTACACTGTGAACTAATTCACAACCAAATAAAAAAAAAGCCTCCAAAAATTATGGATCCTACTGATATTTTGCAATTTCTATTCTCTAATAGTTCTAGCATAGTCAGAAAATATATTTGAAGCAAAAGCATTATGAAAGAGACCACTGTGTTTGTGTTCATTTCATTATTTTGTTAGGATCATTGGAAACTCATTCCTCTGAGACTGAAGTTACATTTGATATAATTTCAAGATAACTCCAATCTTTCCTTTGAAAGCACAGGGATCAGATTATGAATGACCAAATGTAGTATCTCCGCTGTCAATATCCCCACTGTATGATTCACAGTAACTTTATCCCACAGTATTTTCAAGTTGGAGTATCAGAATTCTGTATGAAACATTTGGGGAAGCAGTCTCATTTTCTTTCTCCATAAACTGCTGCACTTCAGTCCGAAAAAGTCCAAATGAATTGAGAAAAATTGCAGCCAGGTAGTTGCAGCTCAGTGGTAGATTGCTTGCGTGAAGGTTGTTTAACTCCTGCTTCAGGGCATTGCAACACTAAAGACTGACATTACAACCCTAAGGAAGTACTTCACTGTCAAAAGGTATTGTGTCTCAGAGAAGATATTAAACTGATATTTTGTAGGTCTTCTCAGATGGATGTAAAAGATCCATTTTAAAAGATGTAAAATGAAAAACAAAAGAGTAGAGGGAACAGCAGCACATTTGTTCATCAATAATTACAGAAACAGCTCAGTGGTGATTATCATATTGCTATTTGAAGGTTGTGTGCAAATTGGTTGTATCCAACACTTCAAACATACCCAACTGTCTATGAAGTACTTCATAACCTGCAATGGCCATGAAAATATTACACAAACACAAATTTTTCACGTCTCTTATTTGCAAGGGTGGAGAAGTTAACTGATTTCGCATCAACATTGTACTTTATCAATTCCTTTGGACACTTAATCAAGTGGTGATCACTGCCCACCATCACCCATCGTAAAAGTATAACAGTTGTAAGGCCACCCTTCTGCCAACTGAAGCCCTTAAATGGGCAATTAATGCCTAGTTAATGGCCTCATGCTCCCACCACTGATATTGAATGGTGGAACAGGCAATGGTGACTTGCATTTGTGTCCAGGCTCCTGAGTTTGTGTGCATGCACGTGTGGTGGTGGTGGTGGTGGGGGAGGGGGCACCCTGGTTATAGGCAAAAGTGAGGACTGCAGATGCTGGAGATCAGAGTCGAGATTAGAGTGGTGCTGGAAAAGCACAGCAGATTAGGCAGCATCCAGGGAGCAGGAAAATCGATGTTTCGGGCAAAAGCCTTTCATCAGGAAAATCGACATTTCAGGCAAAATGATGAAGGGCTTTTGCCTGAAACATCGATTTTCCTGCTCCTCGGATGCTGCCTGACCTGCTGTGCTTTTCCAGCACCACTCTAATCTAGCACCCTGGTTATAAGCCACTTAGTCCCTGATGAGAGTCTTTGTATCAAGAAGTGACAGAACAGCTGTCAAAAGCAATACCCCTCCCCCCTCTACCAATATTCTCCTTCCTTGGAGACCTCCCCAACCACCACTACTATTCATTTGTGCTCAAATCCTTCCTGGATCTAAGGCCTTAGATGGGTGTAGTAGGAAGCAGTCTCCCCAGTTGCCGTGCTGATTACATAAGAGCTGCCAGCATTGAATTAAATGGCAGCTCTCAACAGGTACGACTTCAGCCCCATGGGAGGATTTTGATCCTAGGACAGGGCTTGCTTGCCCAGGCAACACAGGAATTTCATCAGCTTTCCAGATAACAGCCAACAACTCCATCACCTCCACAAGGTTCCATTCCATCATTAATAAAATTGAAAACTTGTATTAATTTTTGAAAACCAGCCCAAGACTGAGGAGTGTATACAGGTTTCAACAGTACTCACCTAATACAAAACTCATAAATGTGTGATAACAAAGCAGCAACATGGTACACAGGAGAGCACGGAAGTTTTCTGTGGATGCTCCTTCCTGTAATTGTTCTAGACCATATTCCTAAAGACAAAGATTCATATCAAAAGAAGAGATTGCATTTTCAGCACATGATTATGTTTTTAGAATGTCAAAAAAATTCTTAATAGTATTTCCTGATAAAAATATTTCTTATACATTTTGCAGAATTTAATACTTATCATGTAATATCCTTGAACTGAACAGGTATGCAACAACAACTATACTTGAAATGCAATTCATTGATTGTAAACCATTTTGAGATGTCCGGGTGTCATTATAGGTAGCATTAAAATGTTACGCCTATTCTTGCTTGTTCAACAAACAAACAAACATTAATTGTCAAATACAAATATCAAATACGGATAATCTGAAAATTGAGTAGCCCTAAAATTGACTTTTGAAAGGAATTTGACTGATACAAGGAGATGTGCTCTATTTGCAGCTTAAATCTCATGGTCTCTTTTACTCAAAAAGCATCTTTAGCAAGTTTAACAATCAAATATTACAAGAAAAACCCTCCAATGAACACTGGTTGAAGTTAATTTGCAAACTGATACCCTTTCAATTTTCTCATAATACATGTTACAATGAATCTTTAGAATTAACAGGATAGAACTGTAGAACAATAGTTAGAAGATTAGATCAGAAGACATCAGAAAAAAAAAAAATCAATGAAGCAGCTGACTACAAATAAACTGAAGGGACTCCATTTATGTGCCTTCTATTGAAGTTATTTTGAGCTAAGCAAAGCCTAGGGTTGAATCTTACATTTGTTTGGCAATGTCCAAGTCACGTTGAGTTTTTTGGAGGGATTTTTGCTGCAAGGCCTATGACTTCTCTCACCATTTCTTCCCAAACACCGCTCATCAATTATTTATCACATCCCAAAGCAAGTGCCACATCTAATTTCCATCCAATCTTAACACACTATTCCTGAAACAATTCATCATTTGGAGGATATCATGGAAGCCTTGCACCATCTTTAAAAACCCATTTTATACCCAGCCAATCACTGTCAATCTGGAGCTGCATTACATGGTTGTTGATATTTATCCTGGACATGAAAATTGGGAATATTGATACCTTGCTTTGTGTGCAGAGCCCTGGAATCCCTGCTGGATGAGTGGTGCTGACACAGGATATCCTTCTGCCTCAGGGATCAGCCGTGGAGGACACAACCAGACGATGCCATCACTAGGTCAATGTCCTTTTCCAATTCTCCAGGGTAAGTTTCACCATCTTCTCTTCAATGCCAACCAAGGGTCAAGCTCTACTACTCTCACTGTGTCTTGTAACATCTTTCCTACATGGTCTAATCCATTGCAACCCTCAACACCTCTAACCTGTGCTACCAACTCAATTGCTTGGACACTTGAATCTCTTATGTAATGTAACACACCTATGTGAATTCTATATATTGGTATGAAAACACTTAATTTTAAACTCATCCTTGTTTAATCAACACACAACAATTGTTATCTAGGGGTGTACAAGATTACTTGCACGAGTTGCTTTATGTTTCAGGGTAGTTAGGAGTTGTTTTGAGATTGTCTAAACAATTATTCTCTCTCAGATCACCTTTCTATTCAACTAATCCGAACTACTAAACAAAAGTTGACCAAGTATTTTCATGCTAATGATAGCTTACAGATTTCAGTTGTAAGTTATAAACAAACATTTCATTTTCTGGCACAAAGTATCAGAATTGGAAGACCAAATGGTGAGAATCAGCAAGTGTAAGGACACTAATGTGGTATTTTGAAATATGTGATCAAAAGGTTAATAAGTGAGATTCTAAAATGACAGACAAGTAGGGTTGATCACAAATAAAAAGTATTTGGTTCTTGAACTGAGTTGCTTATACCTGTCTCTAAAAATTTGTATCTTTTTAACTTTATATTTGAACTTCCATGTAAAGGGTCCAAATATTTCAGCGGTAGCTGGAAAAGGAACTCCAGTGGCAAGTGAAGTATTTTGTTATACTTCACTGCCGGTATTGTGTCATTACTCCTGCAATTCATAGCAACATATTAAAACTTGAATTAAGCATCAAAAAGTTTAACGATGATTGCCTAATCATAAACTCACAGTGGAATAGCAGCTTGACATCTATGAACATGTAGACATGGATTTTGAGTGCCAGTCTTATTAAATCTACAGATATATGTGCCATTGGCTTAGCCCAAAAACAAGTAGTGGATTTTTTTATTAAATCTACAGATATATGTGCCATTGGCTTAGCCCAAAAACAAGTAGTGGATTTTTTTTTAAGCACTCTGCCTAATGAACTACAATATTCAATCACTAGATCAGTTACGAGAAATCAATCAAGAAAAACAAGATTAACCTACAAGGTGAAAACAAAATTCTTCCCTGAGATTAACTTTTGAGTATTTATTCTTACCTTGTTTCCAGAAAATCCGACAAATTCTAAAAGTCGGAGAATCCTTGTTGGCAACAGGGATATAGTCTAAGAAAATGAAGGAAAGAAAAAGAAAAAAAAAATTAAAAATATTCAACCTTCACCAATACCCACATCCCATGTACGAACAGAAAAAAATGACATGTTCTGATTGTTTTAAGTCAAATAATTTCATGATTCAGATTTTGACAGAGTGACCATTGTTATCAGCTTAAAACACAGCAAAATCTATTATCTCAGCCAGATCTGATTAGGATTTAAGTACATCTATAAAGGGTATTAGGAAAAAACTCTGCAAATTTGTGGAATTGGTATTTTTACCACTACCACAAAATAATCACAAAAAGAAATTTAGGTTTTGTGGTAGACTGCCCATTCAACGCCAGTCCATTTTACACTTTTGAAGTAGACCAGTTTTGGCCATAGCCACCTCCAGCTGGTCTTTAATTTTACACAGTTGTTCCTCACAATCACATGATTAATAAAAGGTTGTCTTTGCTTTAATGGAGAATAACTCATGACATGCAATAATGGAGAAGAGAGCTAAAGTGACTGTATGACTTGTTTGAAGCAAAGAGATTGTAAAGTTTAAAAGTAAGTCATAAAACATATATTTTTACTCACCAGATTAAAAGCCCCAATTCCAAGTTGAACACCTCCTTCAAGATGGCTGTAATTCTCTCCTTTTGTGTAATTGGATGACTGCACAATGTTAAGAAGTTCCCTTTCAGTAATAAATAAAAAAGGATTAGAGCACAATAATTAACTACTTTCCACAGTTAAATACTTAAAATTTATATCTGACTTTTTTCAGATTTAATGTTGTAATTATATGCATTTAGGGTTTATCATTCGAGTCTCATCATCATTTATTTCATGGATCTGTTTTTGAGTTGATTATTTTGAGATGATGTCAGCCTTCATATTCTCTTCAAATCCCTCTCAACAGATGATGTTTTCTTGTTTAATAGAGACTGTTGCACCTAGTCCTACCGGTGTAAACTTTTAAAATCTCTCAAGCTATCTGATAATGTTTATTAAATCTATAACTGCAGTAATCAATGAAGAAATAAATAGAACTGCATATAATGGACAGCAATCAATTTCCCAAAAATGGAGGGGGATTAAGCATATTTTATAGTGGCTTGAGCTAATCAATTGAGCAATTTCATACTTTTTTTAGAAAATTGTTACGAAGCAAAGTTGAAATGCCAAAGTACCCTGTTTCCTAAACTGGTAAGATGGTAAATAGAAAGTTATGTGTAGGTTTGATTCTCCACAGAATTTTTTCCTTCCTGGACCATTGTGAGTTGCACTAGTTGAAGACTAAATAATTCCCCACAAGAAAAGGGAGAAAGGATACATCAGCATTGGGACACTGAACATGATCACGCAACTGAATCATTTATTATCATATGCATTCAACATAAACACAGAGAAGTGTGTACCATCATCATGAACAGGCACCATTCACATCAACTTAAAAAATAAAGAAAGAGAACTTACAGCAATATTATTAGAAGCAGCAAATCAGAATATTCAGTACACCCATCAGACTTAAAGGGATGCCTGGGCTTACTGGGCTGTCATCATCTCCAATACAAGTTGCTTAAATTTTTAAGTCTGCAGGACTCTACTAAAGGACTCTAACTATGGCTAATGACATAGGAACTGGAATAGTTCATTCAGGTGATCAAGCATACTCCAATGTTTAATGTCATTGCTGATCTGTACCTCAACTGCATTTTCTGCTATAGCTCTGTGTCCCTTATTCCCTAACAAAAATCTATTGACAGTCTTGAACTGAACGAAAGTAAGTACTGCAGATGCTGGAGATTAGAGCCAAGAGTGTGGTGCTGGAAAAGCACAGCAGGTCAGGCATCATCTGAGGAGCAGGAAAATCGACGTTTCGAGCCAAAGCTTTGGGGTTTTTGCCAGAAACATCAATTTTCCTGCTCCTTGGATGCTGCCTGATGTGCTGTGCTTTTCCAGCACCACACTCTTGGCCACACACTTGAACTGACCCCACCTTCACAGCCTTGAAGGAAAAACAATTCAGATTTCCACTACTCAGTCATAAAGTCTTTCCGACTACAATCTTAAATAGTTTGGATCCAAACTTTGAGATCTTAAAGAACAACAATAGAAAATGCTAAAGAAACACAATTTGGCTGGCTGCATCCGTGGAGAGAGAGAAACAAAGTTAACATATCGAGTCCAATATAATGCTTCTTTGGAATTGAGAAGGACAGAAAGCAATGTTATGCTGTAGTCAAAGGGAAGAGGGGGAGGAGTTGACAGTGAAACAGGTGGTGAGTGCCCAAAGCAAGGAGGAGAGTGCAAAATTGCTGCTAAGGATAGAGTTACATGAAAAATAGGTGAGAATGGCAGTTATGAATGGTTGAAAATAGGTCAGCTTTGCTGAGAGCAAACCCATGCAAACAAGAGGCAGGGACTAGGAAGGGGTGAGGAAGATATTTTGAGGAAGGTTCACTAAACCCTAAACATCAGCTACGATTTCTTTCCACAGGTGCTGCCATACCTGCTGAGCTTTTCCAGCATTTTGTTTTCGTTTGTGAGCAAGTTGTAGTGGCTGATGGCATACTGCTGGAGGTGGTGGAAATGGAAGCAGGATAATCCCATGATTGTGGAAGTTGATAGAATGAAACGTGAGGACAAGGGGAACCCTATTGTTATCCTGGGAGGAAGGGAGGGGCAGTGGTGATGACAGTAGTGCAGGGAATGGGTTGGATCTGGCCGAGGGCCCTGTTAAGGTCAGGAGGGGGAATACTTGGTTAAGAAAGAAGAGGACAGAGATGATGTTGGAGGCACCAGTTAGGAAAATGGCTTTGACTGGCGAGTTTATCCCTTATTCTTAATGCCTGTGCTCTTATATTTGATTCAAAATAACTACGCAAGTCAAAAGATGTGGAGTAATGTACAAAACATAATCTTATAGGTAAGCGTTCTATTAGTTACCTTACAAAGTGACAAAGCCTAAAGACCAGATGCAGTATAGCCACTATATCAACTTACATCCCAACTTACTTGTAAGTCTGGTAACTATTTCTTATTTTGATGCTGCCTTTGATAAAACTAATCATGTTCTCATCCTGTAATAAAAATGTTAAAGTGAATTTGAAGTAATCTACATGAATTGGACAATATTAAAAAATGCCAAAAAGATAATTCAATGTGCCAGAATTTATTCTTCAAATATACTAACTCTCCCCCGACAGCATCCAACTGCATTTGAACATTCCTAAATATCTATTACACCAGCAGGAAACTTATTCCAGATAGTTAGTGCATGACAATTGTTTGATATCTATTCAAAGTACCCTGCAGTAATTTTTGAAACTGGTTTATACTTACAGCCACAAACTAGATTGTCTAGCTTTATTTTGAAATAATACTGAACTTATCTTATCCAAGCCATTGATACTTAATAGAAATGATCAAGGTTTGTCAGCTATATTTTACCTAAGTTGTGGAGATAGCTTTTTCACTTTTTCTTGTAGTTGGTCTAATTTACAATTGTGCTTTGCTGTACTCTCTCTCCAATGTCCATACACCTCCTTTGAGATGTTAATTTTTTTTTAAAAGGGTGAGACAGGATGCAGACAGAAAACAGTTACAGGCACTTCTATAATAATTTATTTGGCAGCAATAAAAATAACAGAAATTGGGCTAACCACTACAGTTTTATTTGGCCTAAGTGATCTATTCCATAAACCAAGTACATAAAAAGACACTTGCCCAAAATGAGGTGTACTAATAAATTAGACAAAATTCGAGATATTTTCTGAATACAATTAATTCAGTCAATTTCAAGCAGCCCAATTTTTTTTTGGTTCAGCCCCACTGATAGGAAATCTTCACACTGCAATGCACAAATGCTTGCATAGCTAACACAAGTTAACTTCTCTTTTTCACAATGTTTTACAGTTCATGGTGCTAGGCAATTTCGTAGGAGTAATTATCACCAATGATCTATTCTGGTCCAACCAGGTTGACACTACAGCCAAGAAAGCCTCAGAAGGCTAAAAGTTTGCAAGTCTGTGACGACTCTTACCATTTTTTATAGATGTACCATAGAAAACATTCTATCCAAATGCATCATAGCTTGGTTTGGCCATTGCTGTGCCCAAAAAACTACAGAAAGTTGCGAATGCAGTCCAGTCCATCACGAAAACCAGCCTTCCTTCCCTTGAGTCTGTATAACTTACTGTTACCTCAGGAGAGCAGCCAACATAATCAAAGACACCTTCCACTCCTGTTATACTCTCTTCCCCACCCTCTTCCATCAGGCAAAGATACAAATGTTTAAAAACCCATACCAACAGATTTAAGAACAGCTTCTTTCCCACAGTTATCAAACTTATGAATAGACCACTCAATATGTTAGAGTTGATTCACTGTCAATGGGGGTGGTACCAGGGGACTGGAGAGTGGCGAATGTGGTGCCCCTGTTCAAAAAAGGGAATAGGGATAACCCCGGGAATTACAGGCCAGTTAGTCTTACTTTGGTGGTAGGTAAAGTAATGGAAAGGGTACTGAGGGATAGGATTTATGAGTATCTGGAAAGGCACTGCTTGATTAGGGACAGCCAGCATGGATTTGTGAAGGGTAGGTCTTGCCTTACAAGTCTGATTGAATTCTTTGAGGTGACCAAGCATGTGGATGAGTGTAGCGCAGTGGATGTAGTATACATGGATTTTAGTAAGGCATTTGATAAGGTTCCCCATGGTAGGCTTATGCGGAAAGTCAGGAGGCATGGGATAGAAGGAAATTTGGCCAATTGGATAGAAAACTAGCTAACCGGTCGAAGTCAGAGAGTGGTGGTAGATGGTAAATATTCAGCCTGGAGCCCAGTTACAAATGGAGTTCCGCAGGGATCAGTTCTGGGTCCTCTGCTGTTCGTAATTTTTATTAATGACTTGGATGATGGAGTCGAAGGGTGGGTCAGTAAATTTGCCGATGATACGAAGATTGGTGGAGTTGTGGATAGTGAGGAGGGCTCTTGTCGGCTGCAAAGGGACTTGGATATGATGCAGAGCTGGGCTGAGGAGTGGCAGATGGAGTTCAACCCTGCCAAGTGTGAGGTTGTCCATTTTGGAAAGACAAATAAGAATGCGGAATACAGGGTTAACGGTAGGGTTCTTAGTGAGGCGGAGGAACAGAGGGATCTTGGGGTCTATGTTCATAGGTCTTTGAAAGTTGCCACTCAGGTGGATAGAGCTTGTAAGAAGGCCTATGGTGTATTAGCGTTCATTAGCAGAGGGATTGAATTCAAGAGTTGTGAAGTGATGTTGCAACTGTACAGGACTTTGGTTAGGCCACATTTGGAGTACTGTGTGCAGTTCTGGTCGCCTCACTTTAGGAAAGATGTGGAAGCTTTGGAGAGGGTGCAGAGAAGATTTACCAGGATGTTGCCTGGAATGGAGAATAGGTCGTACGAGGATAAGTTGAGAGTGCTAGGCCTTTTCTCATTGGAACGGCGAAGGATGAGGGGTGACTTGGTAGAGGTTTATAAGATGATCAGAGGAATAGATAGAGTAGACAGTCAGAAACTTTTTCCCTGGGTACAACAGAGTGTTACAAGGGGACATAAATTTAAGGTGAAGGGTGGAAGGTATAGGGGAGATGTCAGGGGTGGGTTCTTTACCCAGAGAGTGGTGGGGGCATGGAATGCGCTGCCTGTGGGAATGGTAGAGTCAGAATCTTTGGTGACCTTTAAGCGGCAATTGGATAGGTACATGGATGGGTGCTTAAGCTAGGACAAATGTTCGGCACAACATCGTGGGCCGAAGGGCCTGTTCTGTGCTGTATTGTTCTATGTTCTATGATCGTTCTCTGCACCTTCTTCGTAGCTGTAACACTCTACATTCTGTTCTGTTACCCTGATGTACTTAGGTAAGTTATGATTTGTCTGGTTAGCATACAAAATAATACTTTTCATTGTATCACCATACATATGACAATAATAAATCAAATTAATAAGCTCATGGTTAATTTTATTTTTAACCTCAACTCCACATTCCTGTCTACCCCAATTATCTTTCAGCCTTTTATTTTTTATCAAGAATCTATCTATCTATCTATCCCTGCCTTAAGACTGTTCAGATTTTACTTGTACCACTTTGAGGAAGAGTTCCAAAGACACTGGTCACAGGCCTCCAGAAAAAACAACTCTCCACCAGCACTCTGTCTTCTACCTTTGATCCAGTACTGTATCCAAATAGCTTGTTCTTCTCTTATTCCATGTGATCTAACCTTGATGATGAATTGAATTTTTTGTCTTGTATGAGCATAAATAACTGTTCAGTTCTTTGAACCTGTTTATTAACCATTCAAGAATGATTTCCAACTTTTCCTACCATTCTGCAGAGTCTGGTGTTATTGACCTAAAGAAAAGCTTAATATCATCATTATGCCTAATTTCTCTTCTGTCAACAACTTATTGAAGCAAATTTAAAACAAAGCCACATCGAGAAATTAGGATAGGTGACAAAATGCTTGTTCAGAGAGGGATTTTAAGGAATGGCATAATGGAGGGAGGGAGGGGAAATGAAGCTTGGGGTAAGTTCCAGAAGTAATCATGTCTCTGACAAAAAAAACTTAACAATATGTTTGTTTAAATCTATATTTTCTTTTCTAAGAATGTTATCATTGGGAAAGACTTCAGGATGTATTAGAAAGGAGGTGATGCTGGACGTCTTAGAGTCACAGAGATGTACAGCATGGAAACAGACCCTTCGGTCCAACCCGTCCATGCTGACCAGATATCCCAACCCAATCTAGTCCCACCTGCCAGCACCCGGCCCATTTCCTCCAAACCCTCCCTATTCATATACCCATCCAAATGCCTCTTAAATGTTGCAATTTTACCAGCCTCTACTGTTTCTTCTGGCAGCTCATTCCATACATGCACTACCCACTGCGTGAAAGAGTTGCCCCGTAGGTCTCTTTTATATCTTTCCCCTCTCACCCTAAACCTATGCCCTCTAGTTCTGGACTCCCTGACTTCAGGGAAAAGACTTAGTCTATTTATCCTATCCATGCCCCTCATAATTTTGTAAACATCTATAAAGGTCACCCCTCAGCCTCTGACGCTCCAGGGAAAACAGCCCCAGCCTGTTCAGCCTCTCCCTGTAGCTCAAATCCTCCAACCCTGGCAACATCCTTGTAAATCTTTTCTGAACCCTTTCAATTTCATAACATCTTTCCGATAGGAAGGAGACCAGAATTGCCCGCAATATTCCAACAATGGCCTAACAAATGTCCTGTACAGCCGCAACATGACCTCCCAACTCCTGTACTCAATACTCTGATCAATAAAAGAAAGCTTACCAAACGCCTTCTTCACCATCCTATCTACCTGCGACTCCAATTTCAAGGAGCTATGAACTGCACTCCAAGGTCTCTTTGTTCAGCAACACTCCCTAGGACCTTACCATTAAGTGTACAAGTCCTGCTAAGATTTGCTTTCCCAAAATGCAGCTCCTCACATTTATCTGAATTAAACTCCATCTACCACTTCTCAGCCCATTGGCCCATCTGGTCAAGATCCTGTTGTAATCTGAGGTAACCTTTTTTGCTGTCCACTACACCTCCAATTTTGGTGTCATCTGCAAACTTACTAACTGTACCTCTTATGCTCGCATCCAAATCATTTATGTAAATGACAAAAAGTAAAGGACCCAGCACCGATCCTTGTGGCACTCCACTGATCACAGGCCTCCAGTCTGAAAACCAACCCTCCACTACCACCCTCTGTCTTCTACCTTTGAGCCGGTTCTGTATCCAAATGGCTAGTTCTCCCTGTATTCCATGAGATCTAACCTTGCTAATCAGTCTCCCATGGGGAACCTTGTCGAAAGCCTTACTGAAGTCCATACAGATCACATTTACTACTCTGACCTCATCAATCCTCTGTTACTTCTTCAAAAACCTCAATCAAGTTTATGAGACATGATTTCCCACGCACAAAGCCATGTTGAATATCCTAATCAATCCTTGCCTTTCCAAATACATGTACATCCTGTCTCTCAGGATTCCCTCCAAAGTCTTAAAACGCATAAAGGTGGATTATTAATGGGTATTCTAGAACTTTGTCGGAAGCTAGGGAAGTGATTGCTGGGCCCTTTGCTGAGATATTTGTATCATCAGTAGCCACAGATGAGGTGTCGAAGACTGGAGGGTGACTAATGTGGTGCCACTATTTAAGGAAGGTCGCAAGGAAAAGCCAGGGAATTATAGACCAGCGAGCCTGTCATTGGTGGTGGGCAAATTGTTGGAGGGGGTCCTGAGGCAAGGACTGATTATGGATAGTCAACATGGCTATGTGTGTGAGGAATAATGTCTCATGAACATGATTGAGCTTTTTGAAAAAGTAACAAAGAGGATTAATGAGAGCAGGGCGGTGGATATGATTTGTATGGACTTCAATACGGCATTTGACGAGCTTCCTCATGGTAGATTGGTTAGCAAGGTTAGATCACATGGAACACAGGGAGAACTAGCCACTTAGATACAGAACTGGCTCAAAAGGTAGGAGACAAAGGGTGGTGGTGGATGGTTGCTTTTCAGATTGGAAGCCTGTGACCAGCAGTGTGCCACAAGAATTGGTGCTGAGTCCACTGCTTTTTGACATTAATATAAATGATTTGGATGTGAATATTGCAGGTATGGCTAATAAGTTTGTGGATGACACGAAAATTAGTGGTGTAGTGGACAGCAAAGAAGGTTACCTCAGAGTACAAGATCTTGATCAGATGGGCCGGTGTGCGGAGGAGTGGCAGATGGAGTTTACCTTAGATAAATGTGAGGTGCTGCATTTTGGAAAAGCAAATCAGGGCAGTACTTATACACTTAATGGTAAGGTCCTGGGGAGTGTTGCTGAATAAAGAGACCTTGCAATGCAGGTTCATATTCTTTTAAAGTAGAGCCGCAGGTAGACAGGATAGCGAAGAAGGTGATATGCTTTCCTTTATTGGTCAGAGCACTGAGTACAGGTGTTGGGAGGTCATGTTGTGGCTGTACAGGACAGTGGTTAAGCCACTTATGGAATACGGTGTGCAATTCTGGTCTCCCTCCTACAAGGGGGGATGTTGTGAAACTTGACAGGGTTCAGAAAAGGATGCTGTCAGGTTTGGAGAATTTGAGCTATAGGGAGAGGCTGAACAGGATGGGGCTATTTTCCCTGGAGTGTTGGAGGCCAAGGGGTGATATTATAGAAGTTCATAAAATCATGAGGGGCATAAATATAGTAAATAGCCAAGATCTTTTCTCCAGAGTAGCTGAAGGGCAGAGGTTTAAGGTGAGAGAGGAAAGATTTAAAAGGAATCTAAGGGGCAATTTTTTCACACACAAGTTGTTGCATATATGGCATGAGCTGCCAGAGAAAAAGGTGTAGGCTGGTACAATTACAACATTTCAAAGGCATTTGGATGGGTATATGAATAGGAAGGATTTAGAGGGATATGGGCCAAGTGCAGGCCAACGGGACTAGATTGGGTTAGGATATCTGGTCAGCATAGATGGGTTGGACCGAAATATCAGTTTCTGTGCTGTACAATTCTATGACTGGGTTATTCTTAAGGATTTTTAAAATGGAATCTAAAGAGGAGGGGATTGATGATTCTCTGAGTTTAAATGTTTAGTTAGCTCATTCTGTGCTAACACCTCCACTTGTAGCAGATTTGATAATCACTGGGGACAGAAAAGGAATTTCAATTTTTCTGGAATTGTTGCAGCTTCTTCCTCTTCTTTTTGCATCACTACTGGAATAGTTGTTCAGCACGCAAGCTTACACAGCGTTCTGAAGCACACAAACCTGCTAGCCCAAATTATATTTCCTTACCCTTCATTTTGTATAATCAGTTGTGCTCTAAATTGAGAAATACTTTAAATGTCAGTTTAATTGTCGAGAATGGCTCAGTAAAGAAAACAAAATTGCTTTCAACTGAAAGTCATAACTTCAAAGTTAACCCGAGATGATTTGCTTGTCGCAGTTGCAATTTTTCATTCCCCTTTCCCAGACCAAATACTGTTACCTGTAAGAAAGTGAGAGCAGCCCTCTGTAACAAACACTCAGCGTAGCAGACCTCAGCATGCATCTCCTCTGTGTGCAGATCAAACATTGCAAATAAGCTATTGTTATCAAAATACTGCAATAAAACACCATCCTTAGCATATCTTAAAGAGTGCTCAATCCTTAATAACAGGCATATTAATATATTCAGACATTAGTCAAGGCTCATTTAATAAATTCTGATAAAACAAACCCAAATATTTAAGAATTGGCACTCACTGACTTGAAATTCTTTTAAAAGAGTTCAAAGCAAAAAAAAACTGACAGTAATGACTTCATGGGTAAGATGTTAAAGTTGAGTTTAGTTGATCTGAAACTTCACACTTCCCAGTGTGGATCAGTATAATAAAAGATGTAATTCATTATGAAATTCTGTGTGTATACATGAAAGGGAAATCATAGACACACCATTTGTTCCAGAGGAAAACACCTGCAACAAATTGTGTCACAGGCTGCACAAGTTTGAGCTCTAGGTTTCAGAACTTGTGCACCAGCTAAAATCACTATTTTGCATTTTTAGGGAAGTGATCACGAAGCAGACTAGAGGCATACAAACAGTGAGAGAATGAGGGACTGCCAGGCAGTCTAACAGAACCAAGTGCAAAAGCTCTTCCCACCCCCCCCCCCACCTGAGTCTTACCAATTAGTAACCCAGTTTGGATACTGGCGAGAGTGACGGTTCCTCAGGAAAGCACACGCATAAGTACACCCTTGTTGCTGACACCATGGACAGCTCACATACATACTTTATGTTTGGTGGTGGTTGGGGTAGTTGTGGGGTGTTAGTAGTAGAGGATTCCATAATCAGATTATCAGACAGGCACTGATGCAGCTGTCAACTTCACAACAAGATGATGTGTTACTTAGGTAAATACAAGGACTGCAGATGCTGGAAACCAGAGTTTAGATTAGAATGGTGCTGGAAAAGCACAGCAGATCAGGCAGCATCCGAGGAGCAGGAAAATCGACATTTCGGGCAAAAGCCCTTCATCAGGAATGTGTTACTTTCCTGGTGCCAAGTGAAGGATGTTAGAGTGGCTCCAAGGCATTCTTGAGGAGTATAGTAATCCACCAAGGATTGTGATACAAGGATTGTCAATAGAAATGATGACAAGGTCCTGAAATAAGATGTCTGAGAGTTAGGTAGGTGATTGAAAGGCAGAATGTCTAAAGCAGTAGTTTCATGATTCTTCCTAGTTGAATGTACGAGGGAGCACAGGATTTGGAAAATGGAGTGATTGATCATGTGGCTAGAAAGCTGGTGCAGGTGGAACAGCATCAATGTTCTGTGCAACAGAACCAGTTCTGGGGAGTACAAAGTTAAAAATCACAACACCAGGTTATAATCCAACAGGTTGATCTGGAAGCACTAGCTTTCAGAGCGCTGCTCCTTCATCAGGCTTTTTTCAGAATAGCGCTGTAAAAGCTAGTGCTTCCAAATAAACCTGTTGGACTATAAACTGGTGTTGTCTGATTTTTAACATCGTAATCCCAGTCCATCACCGGCACCTCCAAATCAGTTCTGGGGAAGGTGGGACTTGCATAGGCAGGTCTACAACTAAACAAGACCAGGGCAAATATCCTTGGTGGAGATTTGCTAGTGCTGTGGAGGAGGGTTGGACATCAAGACGTAGGAACACATCATAACTGATCTGATACTCAACGTGATGGCCTAGTGGCATTATCACTAGACTATTAATCCAGAGAGCACACTGCATCCACCTGGACACCCCGCGCTGGCCTATTACCTGCCCTCGACCTCTTCATTTCCAACTGCCGCCGGGACATTAACCGCCTCAACCTGTCGAACCCCCTCCCCCACTCCAACCTCTCACCCTCACAACGCGCAGCCCTCCAATCCCTCTGCTCCAATCCTGACCTCACCATCAAGCCAGCGGACAAAGGGGGCGCAGTGGTAGTCTGGCGCACTGACCTCTACATCGCTGAAGCCAAACGCCAACTCGAGGACACGTCTTCCTACCGCCCCCTTGACCATGACCCCACCCCCCATCACCAAACCATCATCTCCCAGACCATACAGAACCTCATCACCTCAGGAGATCTCCCACCCACAGCTTCCAACCTCATAGTCCGGGAACCCCGCACTGCCCGGTTCTACCTCCTTCCCAAGATCCACAAGCCTGACCACCCTGGCTGACCCATTGTCTCAGCATGCTCCTGCCCCACTGAACTCATCTCTACCTACCACGACACTGTCCTATCCCCCCTAGTCCAGGAACTCCCCACATACGTTCGAGACACCACCCACGCCCTCCACCTCCTCCAAGACTTCCGTTTCCCCGGCCCCCAACACCTCATCTTCACCATGGATATCCAATCCCTCTACACCTCCATCCGCCATGACCAGGGCCTCCAAGCCCTCCGTTTTTTCCTCTCCAGACGTTCCCAACAGTACCCCTCCACCGACACTCTCATTCGTTTGGCCGAACTGGTCCTCACCCTTAACAATTTCTCCTTTGAATCCTCCCACTTCCTCCAGACCAAAGGGGTAGCCATGGGCACACGTATGGGCCCCAGCTATGCCTGTCTCTTTGTTGGCTACGTAGAGCAGTTGATCTTCCGTAATTACACCGGCACCACTCCCCACCTCTTCCTCCGCTACATTGATGACTGCATTGGCGCCACCTCGTGCTCCCGCGAGGAGGTTGAGCAATTCATCAACTTCACCAACACATTCCACCCTGACCTTAAATTTACCTGGACCATCTCTGACACCTCCCTCCCCTTCCTGGACCTCTCCATCTCCATCAGTGACGACCGACTTGACACTGACATCTTCTACAAACCCACCGACTCCCACAGCTACCTGGATTACACCTCTTCCCACCCTACCTCTTGCAAAAATGCCATCCCGTATTCCCAATTCCTCCGCCTCCACCGTATCTGCTCCCAGGAGGAGCGGTTCCACCATAGAACACACCAGATGGCCTCCTTCTTTAGAGACCGCAATTTCCCTTCCCACGTGGTTAAAGATGCCCTCCAACGCATCTCATCCACATCCCGCACCTCCGCCCTCAGACCCAACCCCTCCAACCGCAACAAGGACAGAACGCCCCTGGTGCTCACCTTCCACCCTACCAACCTTCGCATAAACCAAATCATCCGCCGACATTTCCGCCACCTCCAAACAGACCCCACCACCAGGGATATATTTCCCTCCCCACCCCTCTCCGCCTTCCGCAAAGACCGTTCCCTCCGTGACTACCTGGTCAGGTCCACGCCCCCCTACGACCCACCCTCCCATCCTGGCACTTTCCCCTGCCACCGCAGGAACTGTAAAACCTGCGCCCACACCACCTCCCTCACCTCTATCCAAGGCCCCAAAGGAGCTTTCCACATCCATCAAAGTTTTACCTGCACATCCACTAATATCATCTATTCTATCCGTTGCTCCCGATGCGGTCTCCTCTACATTGGGGAGACTGGGCGCTTCCTAGCAGAGCGCTTTAGGGAACATCTCCGAGACACCCGCACCAATCTACCAAATCGCCCAGTGGCTCAACATTTCAACTCCCCCTCCCACTCTGCCGAGGATATGGAGGTGCTGGGCCTCCTCCACCGCCGCTCCCTCACCACCAGACGCCTGGAGGAAGAATGCCTCATCTTCCGCCTCGGAACACTTCAACCCCAGGGCATCAATGTGGATTTCAACAGTTTCCTCATTTCCCCTTCCCCCACCTCATCCTAGCTTCTAACCTCCAGAAACTCGATCCCCTGACCTGTCCGGACTTGTCCGACCTGCCCAGCTCCTTTTCCACCTATCCACTCCACCCTCTCCTCCCTGACCTATCACCTTCATCTCCTTCCCCACTGACCTATTGTACTCTATGCCACTCTCTCCCCACCCCCACCCTCCTCTAGCTTAGCTCTCCACGCTTCAGGCTCTCTGCCTTTATTCCTGATGGGCTTTTGCCCGAAACGTCGATTTTGCCTGTCCTCGGATGCTGCCTGAATTGCTGTGCTCTTCCAGCACCACTGATCCAGAATCTGGTTTCCAGCATCTGCAGTCATTGTTTTTACCTTATTAATCCAGAGACTCAGCTAATGATCTACTGATAACTAATGAAACTATTAGTGATTGTTGGAAAAACCTATCTGGCTCACTAATGGCCTTCAAGGAAGAAAATCTGCCATCCTCACTTGGTCCAACCTACATGTGACTCCAGATCTACAGTAATGTGGTTGATTCTCAAATGCCCTCTAAAATGGCCTAACAAGCCATTTGGTTCAAGGGCAGCTAGAGATGGGTAAATTATTGCAGTGTTCTATTGAACATTCCACTAGCAATTTTTTTTAACAACAATTTTTCTCCCTTATCCCCATAACCTATATCTATTAAAAATCTGTTGATCTCAGCTTGAATATACTTAACAACTGAGTTTTTACTGCAGAGGGCTGTCAAAAATTCCAGAGATACACTGTATCACAGTCCTCTTTCTTCCCTCTTACTTGGATGATAACTGTTTTGTGCCCTATGCACTCAGAACCCCAACCCCTCTGAGCTGCAGCTTTCTGTGCTACTCCCCCATTTAAATAATATTCAACTCTTCTATTCTTCCTGCCAAACTACGTAAACTCATATTTTCCCACATTATATTACACTTGTCAGGTTTTTTGCCCTTTACTTCTCCTAAATCCCTCAGACACTCCAGGTCATCCTTACTACTTGCTTTCCAATCTATTTAACAGACAATAACAATAGTACATTCACTTGTCATCCAAGTGAGCAAAATATATTGTAAATAATAGTGGTCTGAGCATTGATCGTTATGTCACTCCACTAGTTACACAATGTCATCCTGAGAATGTCTCCTTTATCTTAACTCTTGTATTAGTTAACCAAACCTCCACCATGTTAATGCACTACTCCCAAATCCATGGGCTCTAATCTTAAGAGGAAAGACTCAAACACAGCACGATTAGAACTGACATGAGAAAAGAATGAAGGGTGATCAACCAGCATTGTGGTGACACCAAGTAAAATGAGCTGAAAAATGTGTTGCTGGAAAAGCGCAGCAGGTCAGGCAGCATCCAAGGAGCAGGAGAATCGCCGTTTCGAGCATAAGGGCTTATGCCCGAAACGGCGATTCTCCTGCTCCTTGGATGCTGCCTGACCTGCTGCGCTTTTCCAGCAACACATTTTTCAGCTCTGATCTCCAGCATCTGCAGTCCTCACTTTCTCCAAGTAAAATGAGACAAGTCAAAAGAAAAGGTTCAATAGAACACTGCAATAATTTAGACATGAGTTATTTGCTGTTTAACAAGAGGAAACTTTACTTTCAAAAACCTTACAAAACCAAAATATTTAAATTCCTTGATAGCTTAGGAAGTCGAGTAGATATTGCACCATTTTAATAATAATTATACTTGGAATAAGGAAAATTTGGTGACCTGGAAGGATTTGGGTGTTCCAAGTTCAAGTCAGTAAAAGCAGCACCTTGAGTTGCTATAGCCATACAAAAACTGACAGCCTGCAGTATTCACCATTCAGACTCACTCATTAATAATGGGTGGGTTTTATGTCAGACAAGATCAGCAGATATGAGCAAGGGAAGATTTACAAAAATCTATCATGTATCATCAGTTATAAGTTTTTAAAAGTGGCATTAAAGGCATGTTTTCAGAACTAGTGGAGGGAAATTATAATACATTATACTAACCTTCAGTAAACTTTTCTGCAGCATGCCTATTCATTAAACTGTTGATTGAGTTTGTAACAGTCGTCTTTTTCCGAAACCTAAAAAAGAAAAACAAAGCCAGGTTATTACCCTATGGATATGACAAGGAAGGTGACAATGTTCTTTTCATACTCTGTTTATGCTGAAAATACAAGTTTGTGCTATGATAACATTTTCACCAAGCCCATAGAACTAAGCATCAAAAGCAAGCAAAAAAAGTATATGTTCAAGAGGGCAAAGCTTTAAATAGCAGCAGCTTTATTATAGAGGTGTTTGCTCTAAAAGAAGCAAGATTTGACAGCAAAGTTTCCTGCCCAAAATGGACAAGGATGCCACAATTACAGCAGGTGACAGGCCCTTAAAGTGACAGTCCACTATACTTTTACAATTACACAACAGTATATCTATACTCAATCTGACATATTGCAATTATTTGTTTGCTTAATTTATTGACCTTAGTTATTTCTGCCATACCACCTGAAGTTCGAGCGATGTGCTTGTTGAAGAACTTAACGTTGCATCTTGATCCTGATACATTAATTTTTTTTGAGTTATACTCTTGCAATTTAATAGGTGAACACTAAGAGTTTGAACTGTTATTTATGATATGCTGATAATAGATCTTTTAAAAATTAAAAATTAAAAATTAATTTCAGTGTGGACTATAGCTCAGACTGGAAAAAAAAGATACGACCGATGAATATATTTAACAATCAAAGAACACACTGAACGAAAAGGTTTCAGTCATTATTCTGGTACAACAGCTGTGCTGTCTGACATTTGAAAGGGTTAAAACAAATCTTCTTTCAGTGAAGTATTTTTAAATCAGATTGTGGACATAGCAGGTTTATGGGCTAAAAATTGAATTGCACCATTATTTGAGAACAGAGGTCACCATTCATAACCAGCCGACACCATTTCTGAGGTAACTAGAAAGGAAATCTGATGCTGCTACCTTATCTTCATGATTATTGGCTGAAACATTAGTCATGCTGACTGCCTTCACACTTGGCAGAGAGCCAAGTAGCGCTTGCTGATGGCATCAGGTGCTCTTAAAGGCAGTACATTCTTCTCAAAGAGAAGTTGCAATGAATTACTGGAAGTTTTCATTGCAATAGATTAGATTAGATTCCCTACAGTGTGGAAACAGGCTATTCGGCCCAACTATCCACACCAAACCTCCAAAGAGTAACCCATCCAGACCCATTCCCCTACATTTATCCCTAAGTAGTGCATCTAACACTATGGGCAATTTAGCATGGCCAATTCACCTGAACAGCTTTGGATTGTGGGAGGAAATGGGAGCACCTGAAGGAAACCCACACAGACACGGGGACAGAGTGCAAACTCCACACAGTCGCCCGAGGCTGGAATTGAACCCGGGGTCCCTAGTGCTAAGGCAGCAGTGCTAACCACTGAGCCAATACCATAGAAAGAAAATGGAAAAGCAAAGCAGAGATTTGAATCAGCTAAGTTATAAATTAACTAGCAGGAAAAATGGTGTTATATGGCTCTGCAGGGGCCAGGAGGCCCTCCAAAGATAACCCACAGAGGAGACTAGGAGCAGGTGGACGGGGAGGTCAATTTCTGTTCAGAACAGTGCCACAGGGCAACTAATCTCACTTGGGTAGTTGAGATTAAGAAATGTATTTTCATATGCTATTTCATATCCATCATTCCTTAAACCTCTTATGCAGATCGATGCACTACACCCTTAGCACATATTCTGCATCATATCTGGTAGTCAGGCCTAATATCTAATATATTCAGTGGAATTTTAATCATGGTCTTGATGGCAAGCAGGATGTGGGCACCACTTCCACTCTTTTTGTCAGTTCCCACATGATTCATCACAAACACAACTTTCTTCTCCATCTCTATTACCAATAATATAAAACTCAGTGAGCAGTGTAAAGCCCGTCTTAATAGTTTTCAAATTTAAATTTCACTTGTAAATATTTCAACTTACAATGATTTCACCTTATTCATGTGGTATATCATTTTCTGTTGAGATTAGTTTAGTCGGAAGCTAAACCCTTGATGTTTAGCACATATTGGCAAATACTAATGCTTATGTCTCAACTGTTCCAACCTTCTATGTACTGCAAAGGACATTCCCCCACATCTCACACTCAACAGGAATTGCTGAAATGGAGGTCAACACAAAGCCCTGTTAAGAACTCTGTCAACCAACACCGTGAGATTGACCCATATGTGGGGCATTTTAAGCTCCTCAATTTCTTACACTGACTGACTGTTCTCACTGCCCGGACCATATTCAATGCTAGATCCTTCCCTCTTCAATCATTCAATTATCATGTCCTGAACAGCTGGAAGCCCGTTCCATGCATCTATGTCCCCGATCCCACTGCACAACAGGCTCTCTTGCTCATCTTGAGCTATTCAAGCTGTCATGAGGTTCTCATGCACCAATTTTATTATGAAGGTAATATGAAATTGTAGGGTTTTTTAACGCTTATGCCCGAAACGTCGATTCTCCTGTTCCTTTTTTTGCTGCCTAACCTACTGCGCTTTTCCAGCAACACATTTTCAGCTCTGATCTCCAGCATCTGCAGTCCTCACTTTCTCCTCCTACTACAAATGAAAACCCGCCATGGGAGGGTGTTAGCCCTGATTTGCCACAAACAGAACACTAAGTTAATCTCTAAATAGGAAGCTAGAAACAGAAACCTGTGCTCTCACCTTAGTCGTCTGCTAGCCATATATTTAGTCTTGTAGGCTCCAAAAACCAGCCCAATCTCCCAATATTGCAATGACGCCTAGTATCATGGACAACATTAAGGATACTTTGGGAATAGTCAAACAACAGAAACAGGACCTTTGGTCCAATTCTTCCGCATCAACCGGACATCCCAATCTGACCTAGTCCCATTTACCAGCATTAGGCCTATATCCCTCGAGATCATCCTGTTCATATACTTACCTAGATGCCTTTTAAATGTTGTAATTTTACCCATCGTTACCAATTCCTCTGGCAGCTCATTTTGCATATGCACCACCCTCAGTGAAAACATTAGCCCTCTGGTCTATCCCTTATCTTAAACATATGCTCTGTAGTTTTGGACCATCCTAGGGAAAACATGTTGGCTATGCACCCTATTCATGCCACTCATCATTTTATAAAGATCATCCTCAGCCTCAGATGATCCAAGGAAAAACACCCCAGTCTATTCAGCCTCTCCTTGTTATTCAAACCCACCAGGCCTGCAACATGCTTGTAAGTCTTTTTTGCACCTTCTCAAATTTAACAATCCTTCCTTTAGAAGGGACAATGGCTATAAACCTGCCATAAGCCCTTTCCCAACTTCTAGTTCACCTTCACCCTGTTATCTGCCATTGATTTGCAAACTGCTAATAGGGAGACTATGAACATCTTGTTTTCCCTGTTTTCTCTCATCTCAACCTTTCCCTTATTGATTTCCTACACTTAGTTAACGAAGAAATGTTGCCTTCCCAGCCACAGCACATTATGGAAGAGGAACAGCAACACCTTTGCAATCAAAGTGGCCTTCTCATTTGACCGGATACTCATAGCCACCAGCTCAGATACTGCCAATGCAATAGCTTCGAAGGATACATTTGCAGCCAGGCCAGGGGAAGAGGATAAACTTTGCACTAGCTCGGTGTAGGATGAGGTCCAAGATGAATTCTGCAATAAGATACTTCAATTATGATATAAATTGGGTGGAAGTACAGGAGAATGCTGATAATGATGCAAATAAAGATGCTGAATGCATCACCTGGCCTGCCAGGCAGCCTCCAGTCCCACTAAGAAGCACACAGCAGTCCAGCTCCAAGTTGCCATAGGATACCATGCACAGCATTGCTCCTCCATAATCTCTGCTCTATCTCCTGTCCACCCAGATGCACTGCTATTGTAGTCCTCATATCAGTTGTGTAGGCAGGACACTTTCACCTCTACTGTTCCTACAAGGATGTCACAGCAGTCAGTCAAAAACAGGAACTCACTGTTACAACTCCAAACTATTTTATTGACTCTCATGCAATTTGAGTGCTTGGTTTATTAAACAATATTAGTGTTCGGACTCTCTTATTGCTTAACATGATAATCTTTGTTCAGTGATATGCAAATTTACTGAATGGATATATATGGTCCAGATTTGGTAAATAGCATAATTCCAGTGGAACATTGGAATGTGGAGTTAAAGTTTCTTGTTGTGGTCACAGTGTATGCTAGAGGGAGTGACCTTCTCAGGTTAGTTTATTCCAAGGCCTATGCTGGAAGTGGACAGTGGTGCAATGCATCCCTAGGAGAAAACTAGATTTCACTAGGCTGAAAATGATTAGAAAATACAATGGAGGTTGGAAGATGTAATTATGTACTCAATGTTATTATAACATGGATGGTTTATCATAAATTGTTGTTGAGGCACAGATAATAAAATATAATTTAAAAGAAAACCTGTCATATTTGACATAGGGTGGATAAAATGTGGCACTGGAAAACACTCAACTCTGACTCTCCAGTCCTCACATTCCCATATTTGACATAGAAGCACTATTAACACGATGCATCAAAGGCAAGGAAATAGGATTTGAGAGAATGGCTCCAGCTGAAGTGCAAATCCACCATGTAACCCTCATGTCAACTTCACCCAAAGATAATATAGCTTCCCTCTGCTCCTGAGACTATTGTTTCCACAGCTGGAGCCTTAGTCTGCACTGCTCTGTAATACAACTGGATTTTTTTTTTACTGTAATGCCATTTTACAACTTCTACAAAACACATTTTATCCACAAAGATTTATAAATATACATGTATAATTTTCATTAAAATGATTTAAAAGTTCTCCTTTGCTATATCTATCTTGACTATGAAACAAACTAATAAATGTGAATCCTCTATTTTGGTATTTGGAGTCAAAATAATCACAAGCATTCAATTAAATCAATTTTATTTTCTCCTACATTTTCATAAATAACAACTAATATTCCTAAAATTAAAAAGAAAGACAACTTGCTTTTGGCAGATTATCTGGGCATCTTTCATTGTGTTCCCTGCAACAGTAATATCTTCAGGTTCAAAGGTCATCATAGCTTGCATTTCCAATATTGTGGCATAAGTCAGAGAATGGTACATGCTGTCTTTGGCTCTGTAAAATATTAGAAAATGGTACAAGTAAATGGATACAGTCTACTCCAATTAGGCCAAAGTCATTTTTGCTACAAAACTAGAGAAAAACAAATGCAAAAGTTTGCATTAAGTAATGTACTTCTGATAAAACATTTTGTCACATAAAAATAATAGTTTGGCATAATTGAGAAATTCAATTTACAGAAGACTTTTTATTACTGAAAATAAAAACACTCAATATGGGATTCAAAAAGTTTCAATGCCTAAACACATCAATTTAGATATTTTCTTGCAGTATTGACAGCAACCCATAATTATAAAATTGATAGCATCAGATGTCTAATTCTCCAAAAACCTTGAATTAATTTCCTGTTTACTGGTTTCTGCATAAATGATGTACAAAAAAACTACGTAATGACATCACTCACAGCATAAGTCATCTTGCTTTTGAAGAAATGTCCACACATTGATAAAGAGCCATGTGAAGATTTCTGCTTTGTCATGCACTTGCCCATAAATGTCACCAGTTTATATTTTATCCTCATACTTGGATTATGGGAGGAAGCCGGAGCATCCAGAAGAAACCCACGCAGACACGGGGAGAATGTGCAAACTCCACACAGACAGTCCCCCAAAGTTGGAATTGAACCTGGCTTCCTGGAGCTGCGAGGCAGCAGTGCTAACCACTGAGCCACCGTGCCACCCCATATCTAATGACCATGAATCCATTGCAGATTGTTGGAAAACCCCATCTGGTTCACTAATGCCCTTCAGGGAGAGAAACCGCCATCCCAACCCGGTCTGGCCTACATGTGACTCCAGACTCACAGGAATGTGGTTGACTCATAACTGTGCTATGGGCAATTAGCGATGGGCAATAAATAGTGGCCTAGCCAGTGATGCCCTCATCCGGTGAATGAATAAAGAAAAAGTGCTCCCATTGATGGAAGGATCAAAAACAAAAATACATACATTTAAAGATAATTGCCAAAACAAAAGACACTGGTGATATAAAAGAACAACTTTTTCACACAGTAAGTTATTAGGAACTGGAATGCTCTGCCAGTGAGAGTGTGGTGGAGGCAGGCACAGGCAGGCAGGCTCAGGAGACCAAACAGCTACTCCCACTCCTTTTTCCTGTGTTTCTATTAAAGCCATTTTCTATGCTGAGATTCTATGAAAAGGAAGTACAATATTCAAAGCACAACACTGTACTCGTGGACAGTTGTCAATGTTTAATTCAAAATTTGTTGAAGTTTCTATTTATTTTTAACGATTATGAAGTCAGAAAAATGTTCATGACAGAATTTTAAGCAAGCTGGGAAACAATTAGCTGCAAGATCTTATTCACAAATCACCCACTGAAAGTACTTCTGACATGTCTGATTTCATTGAGGAGAAAGTGAGGTCTGCAGATGCTGGAGATCAGAGATTGAAATGTGTTGCTGGAAAAGCGCAGCAGGTCAGGCAGCATCTAGGGAACAGGAGAATCGACGTTTCGGGCATAAGCCCTTCTTCCTGAAGAAGGGCTAATGCCCGAAACGTCGATTCTCCTGTTCCTTGGATGCTGCCTGACCTGCTGCGCTTTTCCAGCAACACATTTCCATGTCTGATTTCATACCTGGTAAAGAAACAGGCTTTAACCTGTGAATTATAAAGAACACACGTTTGTACATCACCATTCATAAGCATGAGACATCACAAACATTTCAGACTGGTACAGTCAGTCCCATGTGAACAATGTGATGAACAACCAGCAAATGTCTCTTGTCTGAAGGGAGAATATTGATCATGACATGAGAATTCCTCACTCTCCTTCAAATGAGATCTTTTACATTGTTACGACCATGATAGGAGCAATCAAGTTCCACCATTAGTGTAAATGAGTGGATTCAATTATCAAAAATGGTCAATGGCTTCTTTTGAGTACTATTAAAACGCCAGTCTTCTTTAGTGAACACAAAATAATTAGTTTATGAATAAACATATTCTTAAAGCAAGCACCAACTGCTGATTAACATCTAAACGATAATCCAGAATTAAAACTATATTCACCTAATCCTTCTCACAGATGCAATCACACAACAAACGCAAGTCACTGCAGAGATAGTGGCTGAAAAGAAAACAACCCCATGGATCAAGCATCTGGCAACAAAGGAGAATAATGTGGTAACTTCTTATGGCTACAGAAAATTCCTGTTAACAAAGCTGAATTGGCAACAGCTAGAGATTGATTACAAATGTCCAGTTCTGATTCCAATCAAGTTGTTGACAAATGGTCATAGTGAACTACTTCAGCTTGACCAGGTGACATAAATGTTAACATTCGGAAATACAATTCCCAGAGACATCTAAGGGTGCAAAAGATTCTTCAGGAAACATTGCAACTTCTTCAATGACTTCTCTAGGCACAGAATTCTATCTGGAAGAAATTAAAGATTAGGCAGTATTTCAAAGCAACCATTAGTTAGCATAATCCCCCAGTCAGAAAGTCATACAGCATGGAAACAGACCCCCTCGATCCAACATGTTCATACTGACCTAGTTTCTTAAACTAAACTAGTCCCACTTGCCTGCATTTGGCCCATATCCCACTAAACCTTTCCTAATCATGTACCTGTTTAAATGCCTTTTAAGTGTAACTGTACTTGCATCTACCACTTCCTCTGGCAGTTCATTCTGCATATGAACCACACTCTTTGTGAAAGGTTGTTCCTCAGGCCCCTTTTAAACCTTTGTCTTCTCACCTTAAAAGTACATCCCCTAGTTTTGAACTTCCCTACTCTTGGGGAAAGACTTTTGTTATTTACCTTATCTATACCCCTCATGAGTTTATAAACTCCATAAGGTCACCCCTCAACATCCAACACTCCAGTGAAAAATATCCCAGCCTATTTAGCCTCTCCTTAAAAGTCAAACCCTCCAGTTTGGCAACATCCAGGTAAATCTTTTCTGAACCCTCTCCAATTCAATAATATTCTTCCTATTGCAGGATGACCAGAACTGTACACAGTACTCCAAAAGGTGGCCTCACCAATGTTCTTATTCCTATACTCAATGGTGAGAGCAATAGAGTCCTATAATTAAACAGCATCGAAACGGACTCTTCAGTCCAACTCGTCTGCACCAACCAGATACCCGAATACATGGATCTAATCCCATGTGTCAGCATTTTGCCTGTATCCTGCTAAACCTTCCTATACAACAGAAAAGATTGAGAGGGTTACAGAAATAGGGCAGAGGAGTCCTCTAGAAGCTCAGGTTTGTATTCCCCTTGTACTTACAGCAACTAGTCCCCCCTCATCTTGAAAACCATACTTATCTGCTTCTCTAAAGTCATTTGATTTCCAGAAAAAACAGATGGCTTCCAGCACACATTAACCTTTTGACTTCAGTAATTAACAGGTAGATCACAATTTGAGCTGAACACAATTCCTTTCAACCCAGATGTCCAAATAACTATAATTTTTAAATACAAGCCTGTATTCCCAAAAATATTCACTTACTCAAGGTCTCAAACTCCAAAAGTTAAGTTTCCATGAATGTTTTCACTTATTTCTATAAAGGAAGGATACATGTTTTTCAGAAGAGCAGTCATATTCTTATTCTCGACTGGAGCCAGCCATTCTCTGGATTACGTAGACGTTCTACCTATAACACTATCTCATTGCTATATCTCTTGCAGCTAATTGAAAACTGCAACAAACACATTCATCTTCAATCTCTGTGCAATGTAAACATATTCCTCAAATAATAGAGGACAAGGCCTACAACACAGTAAGAAATACAACGATCTTGCTCATATTTAAAAGTAATATCTCTTAGGTTGATACTGACTAGATTAGATCTGATTATTAATCTGACGATGCACTGAACTGTACATAACATACAGTAAAAATAGGCCATTCAGCTTGATGCTTGCTAGAATTTATATTCCATGTAAAGTCTCATTCCACTCCTCTATCTAATCCTATTAGCAATTGCATTATGCCCCTTTCTCCTTCATATACTTATCCATTTTGTTTATTAAATGCACGTCAATAATTTCTAGTATTTGGTGGCTGTTCAAATTCATTTGCCAGGCTATTTTCCAGACTTTTACCAGGCATAATTCAGGTTTCAGTCTTCCAGTCCAGAAGCTAAATGAATGGAAGCCATTTCTTCCAGTTATACAGTTACTGAAGCATTTTATATGAATTCATTCATGAGATTTATGATGAGGCCAGCATTTGTTGCACCTCTATAATGCTCAAAAGGATGCTGTGCAGCCATCTGCAGCTCTTGCAGTCTGTGCAAGGGTACATCAGAGAACTATTAATGAGGGAGCTCCAGGATTGGGATCCAATAACAACAAAATAACAATGATACAGTTCCACAACAAGATAGTGTAATTTGAAAGGGAACCTACAGGTGCAGCTGTTTGCCATGCTTGGCTGTGTTTATCATTCTAAATCATTGTTAAAGATCACACAACACCAGGTTATAAGTCTTTCCCCCTCACCCTAAACCTATGCCCTCTTGTTCTGAACTTCCTCATCCAGGGAAAAGACTTTGTCTATTGATCCTATCTACGTCCCTCATGATTTTATAAACATCTATCAGGTCACCCCTCAGCCTCCGACATTCCAAACCATCATCTCCCAGACTATACAGAACCTCATCACCCCAGGAGATCTCCCACACACAACTTCCAACCTCATAGTCCAGGAACCCCGCACTGCCCGGTTCTACCTCCTTCCCAAGATCCACAAGCCTGACCACCCTGGCTGACCCATTGTCTCAGCATGCTCCTGCCCCACTGAACTCATCTCTACCTACCTCGACACTGTCCTATCCCCCCTAGTCCAGGAACTCCCCATATATGTTCGAGACACCACCCACGTCCTCCACCTCCTCCAAGACTTCCGTTTCCCCAGCCCCCAATGCCTTATCTTCACCATGGATATCCAATCCCTCTACACCTCCATCCGTCACGACCAGGGCCTCCAAGCCCTCCGTTTTTTCCTCTCCCGACGTCCCCAACAGTACCCTTCCACTGATACTCTCATTTGTTTGGCCAAACTGCTCCTCACCCTTAACAATTTCTCCTTCAAATCCTCCCACTTCCTCCAGACCAAAGGGGTAGCCATGGGCACACGTATGGGCCCCAGCTATGCCTGTCTCTTCGTTGGCTACGTAGAACAGTCGATCTTCCGTAATTACACCGGCACCACTCCCCACAAATTCCTCCGCTACATTGATGACTGCATTGGTGCCACCTCGTGCTCCTGCGAGGAGGTTGAACAATTCATCAACTTCACCAACACATTCCACCCTGACCTTAAATTTACCTGGACCATCTCTGACACCTCCCTCCCCTTCCTGGACCTCTCCATCTCCATCAGTGACGACCGACTTGACACTGACATCTTCTACAAACCCACCGACTCCCACAGCTACCTGGATTACACCTCTTCCCACCCTACCTCTTGCAAAAATGCCATCCCGTATTCCCAATTCCTCCGCCTCCACCGTATCTGCTCCCAGGAGGAGCGGTTCCACCATAGAACACACCAGATGGCCTCCTTTTTTAGAGACCGCAATTTCCCTTCCCACGTGGTTAAAGATGCCCTCCAATGCATCTTGTCCACATCCCACACCTCCACCCTCAGACCCCACCCCTCCAACCGTAACAAAGACAGAACATCCCTGATGCTCACCTTCCACCCTACCAACCTTTGCATAAACCAAATCATCCACCGACATTTCCACCAACAGGGATATATTTCCCTCCCCACCCCTTTCCGCCTTCCGCAAAGACTGTTCCCTCCGTGACTACCTGGTCAGGTCCACGCCCCCCTACAACCCACCCTCCCGTCCTGGCACCTTCCCCTGCCACCGCAGGAATTGCAAAACCTGCGCCCACACCTCCTCTCTCACCTCCATCCAAGGCCCTAAAGGAGCCTTCCACATCCAAAGTTTTACCTGCATATCCACCAATATCATTTATTGTATCTGTTACTCCCGATGCGGTCTCCTCTACATTGGGGAGACTGGATGCCTCCTCGCAGAGTGCTTTAGGAAACATCTCAGAGACACCCGCACTGTGGCCCAACCGCACTGCCCTGTGGCCCAACATTGCAACTCCCCCTCCCAATCTGCTGAGGACATGGAGGTCCTGGGCCTCCTTCACCGCTGCTCCCTCACCACCAGACGCCTGGAGGAAGAATGCCTCATCTTCTGCCTCGGAACACTTGAACCCCAGGGCATCAATGTGGACTGCAACAGTTTCCTCATTTCCCCTTCCCCCACCTCACCCCAGTTCCAAACTTCCAGTTCAGCACTGTCCCCATGACTTGTCCTACCTGCTTATCTCCTTTTCCACCTACCCACTCCACCCTCTCCTCCCTGACCTATCACCTTCATCCCCTCCCCCACTCACCTATTGTACTCTATGCTACTTCCTCCCCACCCTCCTCTAGCTTATCTCTCCACCCTTCAGGCTCTCTGCCTTTATTCCTGATGAAGGGCTTTTGCCTGAAACGTCGATTTTACTGCTTCTCGGATGCTGCCTGAACTGCTGTTCTCTCCCAGCACCACTCATCCAGAATCTGGTTTCCAGCATCTGCAGTCATTGTTTTTACCAATCCAAGAAAAACAGCCTACTCAGTCTTTCCCTATAGCTCAAATCCTCCAATCCTGGCAACATCCTTGTAAACTTTTTCTGAACCCTTTCAAGTTTCACAAATTCTTTCCAATATGAAGGAGATCACAACTGCACACAATATTCCATTTGTGGTCTAACCAATGTCCTGTACAGTCACAACATGACCTCCCAAATCCCATACTTAATGCTCTGACCAATAAAGGAAAGCATA
Organism: Chiloscyllium plagiosum; assembly: GCF_037043375.1. Classification (NCBI taxonomy): domain Eukaryota; kingdom Metazoa; phylum Chordata; class Chondrichthyes; order Orectolobiformes; family Hemiscylliidae; genus Chiloscyllium; species Chiloscyllium plagiosum. Next base: position 46,944,156 of record NW_028270147.1, on the reverse strand, counting down.
CCAAATACCTTCATCACTATCCTATCTACCTGAGACTCCACTTTCAAGGAGCTATGAAGCTATACTCCAAGGTCTCTTTGTTCAACACTCCCCAGGACCTTGCCATTAAATGTATAAGTCCTACCCTGATTTGTCTTTCCAAAATACAGCACCCCACATTTATTAAAATTGAACTCCATCTGTCACTCCTCGATCCATTGGACCATCTGATCAAGATCTCGTTGTACTCTGAAATAATCTCCTTCATTGTCCACAACACCATCAATTTTGGTGTAATCTGCAAACTTATCTCCTATGTTCACATCCAAATCCCCTTTCCAAATCTCAAATACTCCTTTCTTTTCATTTCATATTTTAATGTACTTGCAATTTTTTAATATTTTGCTTGAGAAGAAATGGAACAATCCATAGCAGGTGTTCGACAAGGTACCTGACCAAAGGTTATTAGAGGTTGTGTATTGGAATGGACAGAGAATTAGCTGATGGGTAGGAAACAGCAAGTGGGGATAAGGGGTTATTTTTCAGGTTGGCAGGTCCCGTGACCAGTGGGGTTCCACAGGATCAGTGATGAGACCATAACCGTTTAATATATATTGTAAAGACTGGGAGGCAGTAAGTGTGTACTGTCGTCAAAATTGACCATATTAAAATAGGTGGAAAGGCAAGTTGTGAGGGGGATACAAACAGTTCACAGAGAGGTATCATTTGGCTAAAGTAAGTGGGCAAAAAGTTGGCAAATAGAGTAAAATGTGGGAAAATGTAAAGTTGCTCATTTTGTAAGGGAGAACAAAAGAACAGAGAATTACTTAAATGGACAGAAACTCCCAAAAGCTGCAACACAAAAAGGGACTTGACTTGGGAATACTTATGCATGAAACTCAAAGCTAGCACACAGGGTGCAGTAGGTAATCAGGAAGGCTAACGGAATGCTGGTCCTTAATTCAAGGGGGTTGGAATACAAGAATAGGGAAGCATTACTGCAACTGTATAAGGTGCTGGTGAGAACATCAGCTGCAGTAGAGTGAGCAGTTATTTAAAGGAAATCTATCATTTAATTTGAGGTAGTTCAGAGAAGGTTCACTAGGAGGATCCCTGGTGAGGAAAGATTATTTTATTAGCACAGATTAAACAGGTTGGGACTGTACTCATTGGAGTTCAGAAAAACGAGAGGTGATCTCATCAAAACATATAGGATTCTTAAGGGGCTTGACAGGATAAGTGTTGAGAGGATGCTTCCCATGGGACAGTCTGGAGGGCATTGTCTCATAATAAAGAGAAGCCAATTTCAGACGGAGATAAGGAGGAATTTCTTCGGAGGGCTGAATGCCTTGGGAACTCCTTGCCACCGGCTGCTGAGAGGAAAGATATTTAGGGCTGAGCTATAAATTCTTGATCAGTTGGTGAATCAGCGTTACAGGGAAAGGGCACAAAACTGATCAGCCATAATCCTATTGCATGGCTGAGCAGACTTGAGGTGCCAAATGGCCTACTCCTGTTCCTATTTCTTATGATCTATGTGGCACGTCTCTGATCCACCGGATGCTTCTGCAGTTTCAATATTGCACCTTGGCTACATTGGCAACTATCAATATAATGCTGCAACAAGGACACAGTGAGCTCAGGGTAATACACTCAGCTCATCAGCTGAGTGAGGCTGCATCTCCTGGCTCTTTGCTCGCTGTGATAACTGTCATTCACTCAAAGCCTACTGAATGCCAGTGCAACCCCTGCTTTCCATTGCCTTGCATTTTTGTGCTTTGACCTCTCAGACAGATACAGTCTTAAGTAACTGTTGCGCTGCCATGCTGTTTAACACCAAACACAAAGCCAGGAAGTTATAATAGTTATGAGCAAGCCTCATTCGAGACAAGGGAATAGCCATCACTCAGAGTTCCCAGCACAGCTAATAAAGGCAACCGCCAAAACCAGTCCAGGGCCTGCTCAGGCTAGTCAAAATCAGGATTCCCTCCTCAAAAGGCTGAGCAGCTGATAGACAGATAGCATCCCACGCTACCCTATTATAGGCTGTTTTCTTCCAGGAATGAACGACAGGCAAGTATTACTGGAGATGAAAATAGGTGACATTGTTGTTTCTTTTTGTGCAGGTTAGGTGGTGTCCCATGAGAGTAGGCATCGCTGACAGCATGCAGGGTTAGTGATGTCAAGGGCTGGTATCTGAGAGAGCAAGCAAGGGAATATGTTGTTGGCAAATTGTAAAATTGATAGAGGTTGGAGATGAGTACAAAAGCAGGGATAGAGTGGGCAGGAGGTATTAGATGATGGTTTTAGATGTAGGTTTGCTTGCTGAGCTGGAAGGTTCATTTCCAGACGTTTCATTACCCTACTAGGTAACAGCTTCAGGCGAAGCAATGCTGAAAATTCCTGCTTTCTATTTATATGTTTGGGCTTCTTTGGGTTGGTGATGTCATTTCCTGTAGTGAAGTCACTTCCTGTTTCTTTTCTCAGGGGATGGCAGATGGGGGTCTAACTCGATGTGTTTGTTGATGGCATTCCAATGGAACTCTATGATTGTAGCAATTCTCGTTCGTGTCTTTGTTTGGCTTCTCCTAGTATGGACGTGTTGTCCCAGTCAAAGTGGTCTCCTTCCTCGTCCGTATGTGAGGATACTAATGAGAGATGGTCATATCTTTTTGTGGCTAGTTGGTGTTCATGTATCCTGGTGGCTAGTTTTCTGCCTGTTTGTCACAATTCTTGCACGGTATTTTGTAAATGACATAAGTTTTGCTTGTTGTCTGTATAGAGTGTTTCAAGTTCATTAGCTGCTGTTTTAGTGTGTTGGTGGGTTTGTGGGTTCCTTGCAAAACTCTATACAGACAACAAGCAAAACTAATGTCATTTACAAAATATGATGCAGCCTCCACTGCTGGTCCTGGGATAGGAGAAGTCCACACCGGCATCAGCTCATCCAGCAGGAGCTTCAGAACACTGCCTGAAAAGTGGTGTGCCAATTTTCCCTTTATCTACTATGTCCAAGGCAAGTATTAGGAACTGTGTTGCGCAGCTCATATCTGACAGGGCGTGTCCAATTACGTAGTGGCCTTTTGAAGATGGCAGCAGCACCAGGAATCCAGGATCTCTCAGGATATCCTGGCAGACACAGGCAGTTCCAACTGCAGCAGCCAGAGGTTGTGGCCCATATTGGTACTGACAATATATGCAGGAAGAGAGATGAGGTAGGAAGTTGAAAAGCATGACCACCTGTAATCTTGGGGTTACTTCCTGTTCAGAGTTCAGGACCAGCATGTTCTTGAGAAAACGAGGGATAAGGATGGCAAAATTCAGGACTTCGGATGACAAGAGAAATCGAGAGCTTAATCAAAAAGAAAGGCAGGCAAGATTTAGGAAACTGAAGACAGACAGAGTCCTTGAAGGATACAAAGACAGCAGGAAAGAATTCAAAAAAGGAATTAGGACTGCTAAAAATGGCCAGGAAAGGTCTTTGGCAAACAGGATTAAGGATTAAGGGGAGGGCGGCACAATGGTTCAGTAATTAGTGTGGCTGCTTCTCAGCGCCAGGGACCTGAATTTGATTCCAGCCTTGGGTGACTGTCTTTGCAGGGTTTACAAGCTCTCGTGTCTGAGAGAACTTCCACCAGGTGCTCCAGTTTCCTCCCACAGTCCAAAGATATGCTGGTTAGATGGACTAGCCCTGCTAAATTGTCTGTAGTGTCCACGGATGTGCAGGTTAGGTGGATTAGCTGTGGTATATGCAGCAGTATAGGTCTAGTGTAGGGAGCTGGGTTTAGGGCAGATGCTCTTTGGAGGGTCAATGCAGACTCAATAGACTGCATGGCCTCTTCTTGCACACTAAGATTCTGTGATACTATGAAAATCCCAAAGCATTATATACATACATATACAAGGAACAAGAGGGGAGCTAGGGAAAGAATAGGTTCACTCAAGGCCAAAAGAGGGAAAATATGCATGGAGTCATAGAAAGTGAGTTAGGTCCTTGACAAATACTTTGCATTAGTATTCAGAAAGGAGGCCATTGTGGATTGAGAGTTTTGTTAATATTCTAGGGCATGTCAATATTAGAAAAGAAAAAAGGCATTGGGTGTTTTGAAGAGCACTAAAAAGTAGCTAAGTCCCAAGGTCCTGTTGAGAGTTATCCCAGAATGCTGAGAGAAGCAGGTGAGGAAATTACTGAAGCCTTTTAGGAAATCTTTATATCCTCTTTAGGCACAGGAGAGATCCCAGTGGATTGTAGAATAGTCACCACTGTTCCTTTGTTTAAGGAGGGAAACAGAGATAATCCACAAAATTACAGGATGGTGAGCCTTTTGTCAGTGGTAGAGAAATTAATCGGAGAAGATTCTAGCGGATAGGACTTACTCACATTTGAAAAAATGTAAGCTTATTAGCAACAGGCAGCATGGCTTTGTGCGGGAGATCATGTCTTACAAACTTGATCACATTTTTCTTTGAGAAAATGAAAAAGGTGACTGATGAGGGCAGGACAGTGGATGTTGGCTCTATGATCCCGCATAGAAGGCTGAGACAAAAAGGTGAATGGGAACTGTGGTGAGCTCATAGATGAATACAGAACTGGCTTGGTCAAAGTAGACAGAGTAATGGTGGAACAGTGTTTATCTGACTGGGAATCTGCGACCATTGATGTTCCACAGGGATAAGTGCTGGGATCCCTGTTGTTTGTAATTATATATATACACACATGTGATTTAGAGGAGAATAGATAGACAGGAGGATTGTGGAGGTCATGGCATGATATAGATAGGCTGAAGCCTTGGGCAGAGAAATGGTAAATGGAGTTTAATCCAGACAAATGTGAGGTAATGCATTTTGGAAGGTCTAACTTGGCAGTAAATGGCAGAACCCTTACCAGTATTAACTACAGACGGACTTAGGCATACAATCCACAGTTCTCTGAAAGTAGCAACACAAGTGGATCAGGTGGTCAAGGCGGCACATGCCTGATTGTTCCAATCAAAAAATAAGAAAATTGCCAAGTCATGTTGCAGCTGCACAGAACTTGAGTTAGGTCACGTTTGGAATATTGTGTGCAGTGCGGGTGGCCATACTATCAGAAGGATGTGGAGGCTTTGGAGCAGGTGCAGAAATAGTTGTTTGGTTTAGAGGGGACTAGCTATGAAGAGAGATCGGGCAAACTTGGCTTGTTTTCACTTCAATGTCAAAGAATCAGGGGTGACCTGATAGAAGTTTTCAAAATTATGAGAGACATGGATAGAACAGATAGATGGACCCTTTTTGCAGGGTAGAAAATGTCAATTACTACTGGGTATTGATTGCTTGATTTATTTATTTATTTATTGTTTTCACATGCACTGAGACACAGTGAAAGTGTTTTACATGCCATAACAGGTACATTGTACATATAAACTGTATCAGAGTAGCAGACAGAGTGCAGAATATGGTGCTGCAGCCACAGAAAAGGTGCAGAGAGAGAGAGAGAAAAAAACAGAATTAATATTGGAGAGGTCTGTTCAAAAGTTGTGTGATTTTTAACTTTGTCCGCCCCAGTCCAACATTGGCACCTCCACATAAAAAGTCTGATAACAAGTTGTTCTTGAATTTTTTTATACGTTTATTCAAAAAACTTTTGTATCTTCTGCCCAACTAGGGTGGGAGGGGTCTTTGATTATGTTGGTTGTTTTTCGGAGGCAATGGCAAGTATAGATTGAGTCAATGGATAGTCTAGGTTGTGTTCAGGACAGTAGTTTCTTGCAGGCAAAAGTGGGTATTGCAGATGCTGGAGATTAGAGTCAAGATTAGAATAGTGCTGGAAAAGCACAGCAGGTCAGGCAGCATCCATGGTGCAGGAAAATCAATGTTTTGGGCAAAAGCCCTTCTTCCAGTCTTGGAAAGAGCAGTTGGCTATACCACACTATGATGCTCTCTATGTTCAATCTATATAGATTGGGTTTACGTTTAAAAGGAGTTGTGATGGAAGTTTTTTAAAAAAATTACACAAAGGGTGTTAAATGCCTGAGATGCGCTGCCAGAAGTTGTCATGGATGCAGTACAATAGCAACATTTAAGAGGCATCCTGATAGATAGATGAATAGGCAGGGAATAGAGGGACATGGACCGCGTAGAGGCAAAAGGCTTTTAGCTTAGAAAGATGTCATGTGTTGTGCAGGCATGGTGGCCAAAGGACCCATTCCTGTCCTGTACTGTTCTTTGTTCAGGATTTGACACATGCATTAATACAATTTGGTGAAGACTTTCAGAGAGAACCGACAAGAATCCAATACCCTCAAATTCACATGTTTATTCAGATGTTGGGTTAAGCTCTGATGCAAGGTCACTAACTGGAAATACTATCCATCAATTTCTCTCCACTGAATGCTGACCTGTTGAGCATTTTCAGTATTTTCTGTTATGTTTCTGATTTCCAGCATTCTGCCTTTAACATTTACACGTGTTATAGGTACAAATTAGATTCATTGGTTACCAAGAATCTGAAAGAAGAAATAGCATGTGGTTGTGAGGTACTGTATTATAGGCTATCATTCACCAGCTCACTATATTTATTAATGCTACGTTCCCATTCATTCGTTCATTTTTAACTCTTTACAAACCTGCTATTTACTATACACCATTTCACTCATCCACAAAACTTTATTTTGTAATATATTTACTATTACAATATAGGTTACAGTTAAAACATCCCTTTCAACCCATTCACCTTTAACCCTTATCCGGTCTATTTCTACATCAATATCACAAACAGTACCATTCCTATCAAGTCTCCACAAAATGTTTTAATATTAAATCGGCCCTTAACAACTGTGTATCATACTTGAACAGATTACAGAACACCAAACTACTTCCCCAATACCTTTTTAAACAGGGCTACTATCCCCTTAACTGATAAAACAGCACTTCCATGAAATTGTATGAATGAAATGAAACTCACACTGGCAAATAGTAAACAAATTTGAGAAACCTAGCTGCATTAAAATCAGTTTAATATTCTTTTATGAAGAACAGGTATACATTTCTAACTTATTTAGAACATATAGGCCTAGTATTTTTACTAACATTTACTAACTTAAAAGGACTAACACCTCTTAATTATGTGACAGACCTCTTAATGAATCCTATTAGGAGTAATACTTCGCAAATGTTTAGGCCATGTCTTGTTTTAGCGAGTTTTGAGAAGATTTGTAGCTCAGGTTGAGGTCTGGATGTAGATTTGCTCACTGAGCTGAAAGGTTTCTTGTTTCCCCAAACCTTGTGTATTATAGATAAAACAATGTAACACCTTAGTGATGGAATTTTAATATATGTAAGAACTGTATTTTGGGATTCTATTACCACTGTCCTACAGTGGTTGCTGAATAAAGAGGTTGTTTTTGCCACTTAGCGATTTCGGTCGTTATTTGCAGCTTTCTGCCTTTAACATTTACTCTATTCTCGATAAAAGTTAGATTCCTTTATTGCCCAAGAATCTGAAAGAAGAAACAGCTTGCAGCAGACTTGTTTAAACATATCACCAGTGGTAATTTGGATGCAGCACATGCCAAATGCTCACAAGAATATTAAACAGAACCAAACAGATACCCACGAAGCCAAGCATTTACACACTGGGCCTTTTTGTTAAAGAATCTCTTTGAAAAGGCAAAAATATTAATTGCCCACATGCGTGTAAGTTGAAGGCCTTGGATTCTCAACTGCTCTCAGTCTGGAGGAGATATAGGACAGTCTTAATATATTTTAGATTGCCAGCCAATAAAACATAATTCAAATCTTACACTGCATGACAGGATACGGAAATTGACACTGCCTTTACTGACTTATTAAGAAACCTCACTAATTATTGCAATTCAGGATAATATATGTTGGTTCATCAAATAGGAACAGCCAAATATTGCATAAGCTAACACTTTACTTACCAAGGGCAGTCTTTATTTTAAAAATTAAAATGAACAAACAACCATAAAGCATGGTAACAACACATCGTACGGAACGGAGCAAATGAACATTTCTACTTTAAGATTACTATTTAAAACTATATAAAACAAAAAAAAAAGTTTTCACAATACCATTATTAAAAGTGTTCTTTTTCATTTTGTTCAAGTATCTTCCTTGCAAAACATCAACAATCTTAAGAAAGTTATTGCTTAAGCTATATGTTCTGCAATCATAAAACTCACATCATACAAGGCAATCATTTCAGGTATTGCTCTTATTTTTAATCAGAGTTCTCAACTGTAATCATAGCTATAAACTTACAGCATAGCATCATTTCAATGAACTCCTATCATGTACAAGTTTCTTTTTCACAATGGAATGCCAATTCTGTATTCTATGTGCCAATTTCAGCTTAACCAAAATGTTTATACCAAATCACCACTTTATTTTATTCATCTCCTTTCATGTAAAATCCAGAAAATCACTAATGCTGTTACACGCTCTCTTCTTCATTCCAATCTTTAAAAGATATATAATTACGGATTTAGTCCCTGAGAAAAAAAAATTGTCAAAATGCCTCGATAAAATGTGTCTTTTTTTCAAGCAACATTTGGATTTGGAAACCCCAATTTTGAAATGCCTCCATTACCATTGTTTTCTCTGTTCACTATTCTTCTTTATAAATTGTACTATTTCAAATTTCTCTACATCGCCTGCTGCCATTCCCCCAGGAGTCACTTGTATAATTCCTCAAAAGTCACTTTTTACAAAGTATTTTTTAAAATTCAAATCCTTAGGATATATGTAGCACTGTCAAGTCCAGCATTTATTGTATATCCCAAATGATTCTCAAGAGGATAGTTCAGAGCTACTACGTTGAACATATATATTTACATAGAAACTCAAATGTAATAAAGCCATCCCAAGGAGCATTATATACTGTGTCTATAATATATATTAAAAAAAATTGCACCAAGTCAAATTAGGAGGAGATATTAAATCAGATGACCAAAACTTTGGTCGATAAAATGGATTTTAAAAAGGAAAGGAAGTGTTACAACCTGGACAATTGATCATTTACATTAAAATTGGGAATGTGTAAGAGCCTAAATAAAGAAACACAGATTTCGTACATGGTTATATGGTGGAAGAGATCAGAGATAAAAAGGGGTGAGGACAATGACATTTGAAAACTATGAGAATTTTAAAATCAAGATGTTGCATGACAGGGTGCCAAATCAAAAGTCAGCAAACATAGGGATGACCAAGGACAAAGACTTGATGGGAGGTTCACAGGCAGGTGAGTCTTAAGTTAACTCAAAGTTTACAGAGATGACAACATGGGAAACCAGCCAGGAGCGTTTTGGAATTGTCAAATCTATAGGTATGAAAGACACAATTGAGGTTTTCGACAGAAAAGCTGAGACTGGTGAAATTGACTTATATCAGAGAGGTGGAAATAGACAGAATTGGCACTGAATGAGTTCAGAAACTCATTTGAGGGTCAAATGTGACACCAAAATGACATACAGAGCATGTTAATCTCAGACTGCTGCCAGGAAGTAGAACAGAATTAGAAGTTAAGAAATGGGGCATGGAAACTGAATTTATTTGCTTCAATCTTCCTAGTCCTTAACTTGAAGAAATTTCTGCTTATCCAGGTCTGATGTCAGATAAATAATCTTGTAATTTAACATCAATTAAGTCAAGAGAGGCAATGGTGCTACAGAGTTGGGTGTCCTCGATGGACACATGAAAATCTCATGCTGTGCTTACAGATCAATGAAGAAGAGCATGTGGATGAGAAATAAGAGATGCTTAAAGGGAAATGGTATGGAAACAAACAGGGAATATTGAAGGTTATTCTCTGACTATGATTAGGTAAATAGGAAGGAAGGCACAAAAGACCTTTCTTAACTAGCTGAAAATAACACAGACAACAGAGGAGGATAGTGTAGTCAACTGTGTCAAAAGCTTAGTTTCTGCTCAATGAGCGCATGCATTCGTTAATGGTACTGCTACTGTCAATGGGAGATGATTAGTTTGTTAGGAGTCAGTCAGCATGGATGATGCAGAACCCAGTTGTCTTTCCCTCCTATCTGTGCTCTTTTATTTATCACTATTAAAATGGCAAACACTGAATTTCTCATTGGGACCCCCTTTCCGATACAGTACTCAGAACTGCCTACTGTGAATGAGACAAAAATAATCCAAGTGGTTTCAAAGGTTAGTAGCTTGCATTGTGTATGCAAACTGATAATGCATGAAACAAAAAAAAAATCTGTTTCTTGAACTGCATCTGCTACCAACCTAACTCAAAGAAGTTATGGTTCCCTATAATTTACTGCAGTCTTATTTGTAGCTTATCATATTCTCCAAATGTCATTTTGACAGCAAATTTTAGTATTTTTTTGTGCCCAAGCCCAAATCTTTTACATAAACAGACAACAAAAAGTTTTGAACAGGTTTCCCATATAATCTCAGCTACTGATCTGTCAAACTAAAATGATTCATGTCTCCTCACTCTCTGCTGTCTGTCCATGAGCCAAGCTATGCACTTCCTTGATTACCATGCATGTTATTTTGGTTGCTTGAGCCCCTTCTGAAAATTGAATATAATGCTTCAACTTCTTTTCATCCCTGCTCTATTTTTTTCCCCCCAAGACATTCAATTAGTCCAGCAGTTTACAAACCAGAATTAAGCTGGAAAATAAAAGGAAGAGTTAAATTTTGGTGCGAGTAATTGAAATGGTCCGGGATGGATTTTTGTAATTCTCTTGCAGTTTGCCTAAAAACTATAATTTTAACACAGTTTAGCCTGAGTCAGAGATCTTGTGGCAGAATCATAGCATCCTTGCCTCTGAGCAAGGAATACGAGGTTAATGCCTCACTCCAAACATTGATGGAAAATGAAAGTGTCTTAATAGTGGATAACATCAGCAAGGAGCAGCATATATATGAGAAATAAAAGAAGGTCAAAGGAACATTGTGAAATCATGAAGTAAACTTATTGAAACAAACAGGCTGGCTATCAACTTGTAAATCCTTTCAACAAGTGCCAATGGCATGCAAAAACACAAGATGGTCCTGAATGTGAATAAAGAAATTGCAGTTTTACCATCACTATCCGTGGTTATAGCACGCATGTAAAAATATATACATGGTATTGCTACAGCAATTCAGACATCTTGTGGGACCAGCTGGCTCAGTTACATGCATGGCTGATGAGAATCCAATTGGTGTAAACAGCATGGGATTCTACACCCATTCCAGCGGAGGTTAATTCGGGACCGACTTAATAAAAATTGTTACTATCTCAAAGACAAGTCTCATCTTTGACTTCTTTACTCCCATATTCCCAACATAAAGGAACTATTACAGTCTTATGCTTTCCTGTTAGACTCCACATGCAACATCGCCATGCTTTCCACAACTGAAGTGTTGCCTTTACTTAATAAGACTACATTCCTTTCTCAATCTCTCCTCAATATTTTCTTTGCTGGTCTCTTTTCTGTGAAGGCTACATTATTAAATTTCCCTGTTCTGATTAATGCTCCTGATTGCAAAAACAAGACTTTATATTTGCATGTAATTTCTGATACTCTGGACATTCATACTCCTCAGTCTTCTTTATTTGCTTCAGTATGTTTCACCATAACTTCTCTTCTGTCTACTTTAAAAGGTACATTCGATAGTTCCTTCCTTTTAAGGATTTTTTCCACTATTATATTCATTCTCAACTATTATCCTATGTGGTTTAAAATCCACCTCTTCCATATTTGATGCAATGGAAATTTTAGCCCACAATATGGTTGTGTGGTCAGTGGGAGTGAAGGTAAAAGTTTTGAAATTCTCAATGGCAAACACAATCCACCCACTTTTGCTTTTAAGAGGTGGGTGACCAAACCACTCTCTGGAGGCGGATCAATCAGGAAAATTGTTTAAGGAGACTGTGTGCTTGCACCTCAACTCATTTTTTGTTTTTAATGCACAGATACCAGAGTCATGTAGAAGGAGGTGTGAATGGCCAGATCCACAAAGCAAGTGTCTTCATTATATACACCTATAAGCCAAGAAGTGCAGGACAATGATCCAAGGCCCAAAAAGCTTACCACATAATCAGACTTTCAGAAACAGCAAAGTACTCAACTGATGTCAGACTTTCCAAAATTTCCCCAACCCAGCAATATCTGATTCATTCCATCACCAGGCCCACATCCCCTCTGAACAATGTCTGTAACCACTTGGAATATCAGAGTTCTCCATGTAGTCAGTCTCCTTGCATGTCCCAGTATTCCCTGGATGCTTTCATGTGACAGACAAAGCCTGTCAAGCTGGTTGTCTATCAAGCAGTAAAACTGTTGAAAGAAACTTTGAAAGATATCCTGGTAGTAACTCCTTCCCATCACCCAAACTCTTTTACTGGAATGGAAAACGAGGCATGGTGCAATTCATGTTACAACACTAACAGCATATTTTAAGACAAAGCTTAAATTGATTCTGAATTCCCATGATATCAAGAATCACAATGCAGCATGAATATCAGGAATCATCTCCTGAAGGAGTTACAATGACAACTTTAAACTTCACTTCTCAACAGAAAAAAAGAATCAACATTTTTACCATTATTCAGGTATACTTATGTTTCAATATACATTCTCCAGGGTTTGTGAAGTTACTATAAAAATAACAGCTAAAGTAAAAGATAAATTATAATAAGAAATACATTAAAAGCAGACCATGTTAAAAATAATTCATCTTATTTACCCATTCATCCTATTGAGTCCATTCCACTATTCAATGAGATGTGGCTAATCTGACTGATTATTTTAGCTGTCCCTTTTTTTTTCATTCTCTTATCGTTAACAAAAAATATCCAGATCTCTCCTCCTCAAATGTTATCGTTTACATTATAACTCTTTGTACGAGAGCAACCTCAGTTAATATAAATAACAAAATGACAGGATTTACATCTTGACAAATTCACTGATCATAAATTTATTTCACCAATAACCTCAATTGTTCTTAGTACCTCAATTATGATTTCTGTCGGATGTATGCTATTTCTTTAACAGTTACTTCTTGAGGCGCAAGGATAACTCTTAATAGGCAGACAAGTCATGAAGTAAATTTATGGTCGGATATAGTCTAACAATGATCATCATTTTGGCCACAACCACCTGATGAAGGAGCAGGAGCTCCGAAGCTAGTATTTCCAAATAAACCTGTTGGACTATAACCTGATGTTGTGAGATTTTTAAACTTTGTACACCCAGTCCAACACTGGCACATCCAAATATTGACTTCAGCAAAACAATCAATCAATAGTAATTTAAGGTGCTTTCTTCAACATGATGCCGACTCAATATTACAAACGTATTTAAGTAGAAAGTGTAAGTATTTCAAAGTCTTAAGTCCAAGTTCTCAGAACATACCAGTGAGAAGCTGGCACAACCTTCAGTACACATCATTAATAATTACACAACTGCGTATTATTGTTAATATCATAGATGCACTTTCATATATTCTTTTTCTTTAAAATGCCCAAATGTTCCTCTCTAGTTTGTTTCAGAAGTTCTAACTAATTTTAAATTAAGTGGATAAATTGAAAGAACAGATAGAGATTTCAAGCAGGCTCCTGTAATTGTCACTGGAGTAAAAATTCAAATGCTTTTCAATTCACACAGCAATCTCACACCACAACAAATTCCAGCTATCCTATACACATTCAAGGTCTCCATTTTTCTGGGAGTTGGACAGAAACTTGAGAAATATCTTCTCAAATACTAAGTAAGTCTGACAAATGTTACAGAATATACTGTAAAGTACAATGATAGAAATCCAAGTTTTCTGAAAAAGATGGAGATTTTTGTCTCATCCTGGATATGACAGTACATTTATTTTCTTTTATTTTGTACACGCAATGCAAGTCTCTCTAGTATGACCATCATTTGTTGCCATCACCACCTGGAGAAGTGAATCTTGGTTATTATAGGAAATGTTCTATTTATGCAGCCAGGCAAAATGACTCAATGAGACTGGAATTAGAATCGGTAAATCATTTACTCACCCAGCCTCGTGGCAATTTCTTTATGGAAAAATAGAACACAATAACAATTACCTCCACCCTTAAGTGAGCCAAAGCAGCCTACAGAACAAATGCGATGAATGCAGTGAAACCTCAATCTCTAACAACTACTTTAATGTAATATGCATTCCAGGGTGCAGCAATAAACACGTTGGTTTACATGATTTCTAGCATGGACACAGGCCATTCAGCCTTTTTTGTCTATGTCAGCTCATAAAGAGCTATTTTCAAGCTCTTACATCATAGCCCCGTAAATTACAAGACTTCACTTGCATATTCAGTATTTTTAAAATTAGATAAGGGTTTCGGCCTCACTCTTTCTAGCAGTGAGCACAGATCATCCTCGATGAAAAATATTGCTCAACTTCTTTACGATAGTTACAAACAGGAAAATAGATTATTTTCTGAATGACTATAAATTGAGAGATGGGAATGTGCGAGACCCTTTACAACAGTCACTGAATGTAAGCATGCAGATGCAACAGGCAGTAAAGATGACTAATGGTATGTTAACCTTTATAGTGAGGATTCGAGCACAGGAACAAGAACGTCTTGCTGCAATTATACAGGGAGTGCAGTGAAGATTTGCCAGACTGATTCCTGGTTATTGTGGGACTGATTGAAGAAGAGGTTACATCAGTTAGGATTGTATTCCCTGGAGTTCAGAAGAATGCAGAGCGATTTCACAAAAACCTGCAAAATTCTAACATGATAGATGCAGCAAGGATGTTCCCAATGACAGAGGTTTCCACAGCCAGGGGTCAAAGTCTGAGGATATGGGGCAAACTGTGGAATGAGATGATGGGAAACTTCTTTACTGAGAAGGTGGTGAGCCTATGAAGGTCACTACCACAGAAAACAGTCGAGGCCAAAGTGTTGTATGATCGGAGTGGCTTGGTGGCTCAGTGGTTAGCACTGCTGCCTCGATCCCAGCTTTGGGTAACTGTCTGTGTGGAGTTTGCACATTCTCCCTGTGTCTGTGGAGGTTTCCTCCGGGTGTTCCGGTTTCCTCACACATTCCAAAGGTGTGCAGGTCAGATAAATTGGCCATGCTAAATTGTCCATAGCTGTTAGGTGCATTAGTCAGCGGGGGGGGGATGGGTTACTCTTCGGACGGTCAGTGTGGACTTGTTGGGCCGAAAGGCCTGTTTCCACGCTGTAGGGAATCTAATCAGATTTCAGGAAGGAGTTGGATATGGCACTTGGGGCTGGAGAGATCAAATATAATTTGGTGGTTTGGGGGGGGGGGGCGGGGTGGTGTGGTCAGGGTCGGGGTTGGGAAGAAGTAGGAACAGGTTGACTTGGATGATCAGGTACGATCATAATGAATGGCAAAGCAGGCTTAAAGGGCCATATTCCTGGTACTCCTGCTTCTATTTTCCATGTTTCTATGAGGTTGGTGTCATCTTAATATTGAGCCAAAATTAGTTCTCAAGAGGTTAAGATCATAACTAGATATCATGTGAAACTTGGGAAATGCCATTTTATTCTGTGGCAAGGGCTCGTATCCCATTTATCCTAACTTGGTCCATAGCCTACTGTGCCCTGGAATTTTAAAGGCTCGTCCAGATGCTTCTTAAATTTTGCAAGAATACTCACCTCCACCACTCTCTCAGGCAACATGTTCCAGATTTCTATTTCTGTTTTGTTCAATATTTTTTTCTTAGATCTCCTCTAAATTACATATTCCTCATCTTAAACTTACACCCTCTGGTCTTAGACATGTCTACCATGGGAAAGATATTCTCCTGATTACTCTGGCTATGCTTCTCATAATTTTGTATACCTTAATTAGATTCCCGCCCCCCCCCCTTCAGCCTCCTCTGCTTTAAGGAAAACAAACCCAGCTCACCTAGTTTATCCTCATCATGGAGACTTTTCATCTCAGATCATATCTTGTTAAGTGCACTCTCTCCAGGGCAATCAGGTCCTTCTGAGAATGTGCCCACCAGGTCTGCACAGCATTCCATCTGTGGCTTAACCAATGTTTTAGGAAGCTGTAAAAAATTTCCTTGCTCCTATATTCTACACTGCCTAACGAAGACAAGCATCCTGCATGCCGCCTTCACCACCCTGTCCGTCTATGTGTGCTGACATTTTCAGGGATCTAAAGGCGTATATATCCCCTTAGTTCCTCATTACTCCCCAGGGATCAGCCATTCATTGTCTAAACCCTTTCGTATTAGACCTCCCAAAATACATCACCTCAAACTTATCACTGTCCAATTTACCAAATGTTCGATGTCAGACTATAGTCTGAGACCATTTTCCTCACCACCAATTTTCATGTCATCTGCAAACTTACTATTGATACCTTTTCGACAGTTATGTACGTTAACGATTTGGATGTCAAACAGCAATGGTGCCAGCATCGATCCTCGTGCCACAGCGCTGTCACAGGCTTCCAAATTACAAAAACAACCCTCCACAGGCACTCTTTGCCTCCTATTTCCAAGCAAATCTTGAAGGCCATAGGTTCTTACCTTTTGAACCAGCCTTCTATTTGAAGCGGTGTCAAAGGCCTTACTAAAATCCATGTACACCACATCAACACACTACCCTCAATATGTTTAGTCACTTTTATAAAAACTCAATTAAATTTGTCAGTCAGGAATTCCTTCTAACAAATGCATGTGGAGTATCACTGGTCAAACCCTGCCTTTCCAAATGTTGATTAGCTCTGTCTTTCAGAATTTCTTTCAATGATTTCTCTACCACTGACATCCAAACTAACCAGTCCAAAATTACTTGGCCTATTCCCGCTGCTCTTCTTGAGCAAAAGGAACCATGTTAGCTATCCTCCAGTCATTTGGCACGTTACATGTGGTATTTAATTTCTCTGCCAGGACCCTTTATTGGTTGTTTCCCTATATTGGTATCTGATCCAGTAATCTCTCAATTTTAAAATGGTCATACTTGTTTCCAAATCATTCCATAGCCTCATCGCTGCTGCTATAAACCTCTCTAGTCTTACAACCCTTTAACATCCTCCAGTTCTGGATTGAGAGATATCTCTCAATTTAAATCATTACATCATCCACAGCTGTGTCTTCAGTTGCCAGGATCCCCCTCCCCATATCATCTCCTCAAGCTTCTCTCTTTTCCCCTATAAGACTCTCATTAATATCTACCTCCGTCAAGCGATTAGTCACATCCCAATGTGTTTTTATGGCTGGGTACCTAATCCTGTTTGATGGTACTTGTGAAATGCCTTTCAATATTATGTTATCCTACATAAATTTACACTGCTGTAGATGTTGTGTTGACCGAATCACAGACTGGTCAATGCACTTCTCAACTGATGCATGAGACATTGGGGAAATTGACTATTCAGGGGCTTTTTAATAAAGCAAATCAGGTAAATAATTTGAGCAAAGCTATAAATGCTCCTCACTTGGACTGAAGTTTGGTCAGAGCATCTTCAAATCTGTTGCTAAGGAATAGGTCCAGGGCTGCCACACATTCATCCAACGCCACCTTCAAGTCTGCTTTGGGTGACCTGCTCAAAAATAATTTCAAGAAATAATTAAAACCTGAACAAGACAATCTATATACAATAACATCTATTTGAGAACCCTAGAAATGAAAGTGCTGCCAGAACAACAGAAAATGCTGAAGCAGCTCAGAAGGTCTGAGACCATCTGTAGAGACAGAGTAACAAGACGTAGCATCTGGAATCCATTTACACTCCTGCAAAACCGCCCAACTACCTATCACATTTGACACCTGAACGTCAAAGCTTGGGATTGCATTACGACTTACAAAAACATCTGATTTCTGCTGCTACTTCATTAATGAGTTAATGAACGTTTACTCAATCCATTACATTGGAGTTATTCTAAAGAAAGGTAAGTCAGCTTTCTATTGTGTTGTTGAAAATTTCCCTAACAGCATCACTGAAGTAGGGATTAGATTCAAATTTTCCTCATATACTTGCAGCCTGCACTCAACTATTTGCAAAGCTGATGTGGAATTCATTGGCTGCATGGGAGCCAACATAGAAAAACCTCTCAAGTGACAGAGGGTGTTCAGATTCTCTTGTTTGATACAGGAAGTCCTTGTGGAGAAGGAGCTCCACCCACAGAATGTAAAGAGATCATGGAGGTAGAAAAGAAAAGATACCCGATCGAGGGGATAGTGTCAATGTGACAGTCAGAAGCCCTTCACCCTGGAGCATCATTTCAACAATCATAAGAAATGTAACGACTTTGACACAAATGTTCAAGGTAAGATCCATCTCAAAATCACATTTCTCAATAACTGCACCATCACTGGCTCAAGACAGTACACATCGAATTAAAGACTGCCACTCATGCACTTCACATCATTGAATTTTTCATAGGCATAATTTCTGATGGATCATACAGCTTTTAAAATATGCAAGGCATCACATACAAACACCCAGTCACCAATTTCTCTCTTCCAGGTAAAGATAAACTTAACAAATAGGAAATGCTGTGGCTAAAGGCAAAACAGGGAAAGTGGTGGAAGTGGGTACAATTACAACATATTAAAGGCACCTGGATAGATATATGAATAGGAAGGGTTGAGAGAGATATAGGTCTTATGCTGGTAAATAGGCCTAGGTTAGATTGGAATGTCTGGTTGGCATGGATGAGTTGGACCAAAGGGTCTGTACAACTGAAAAGTGGTAATGGTGGCTCAGTAGTTAGTACTACTGCCTTACAGAGGCAGGGACCCAGATTTGATTCCACCCTCAGGCGCTGTGTGGAGTTTGCACATTCGCTCCATCCGCACAGGTTTCCTCCAAGTGCTCTGGCCATACTAAATTGCTCAGTATCCAGAGATGTGTAGGTTAGCTGTGTCAGCTATGGTAAATGCAGGGTTACAAGGATAGCTGGGGGTGGGGTTTGGGTGGGATGGTCTTCGAAATATCTGTAGGGATTCTATAAACCTTCTTCACTAAATAGTTTTAAATCCTATTTACAAACCTAGTTACTTACATGATTTGCCATGTCACTGATCCCATTATGTTTCAAATGAATCCTGTCCAACAGAATAGTTCACTCTTTCCTCAATACAGATATCAGTGCCCATGGCTTCTCTTACACCAATCTCTGAGCAAGCCATGAGAGGATCCAGGACTTCAGAAAGTCCTGGGCAGGATGGCATAATTGGCATCAGAAGGAACGGAGGACACTACTCAAAGACACAGTCAGGGCTGCTAAGTTGTAGCAGGAGCATGTAGCACACTATCGGCTCAAGTTTAAAGGCCTCTACTACAAGGTGAGTATGGTAGGTGTATTGTACTTTAAATAAACTTTAAAGCAGTCACTGCTACCTATCCCCACACTACTGTTTAAACATGGATCACTAAAAATTGAACTATTTCATTTATATGGACTGCAGAAAATCCCTTTCCCTCTCCATAACCAATTTATTTTCTCAGGTCTCCTTGGGACCCCGGATGTTGAAATGTCATTTAAAACAGTCGTGGATTAAATTTGTTATTTGCCTCACAATACTGGACCTGACAACAAACAGCAGTGTGAAAATCAATTAATTTGGCAAATGAAATTAACTTTATTAAATATTTGTTTCTCATCATATTTAACATTGTTAAAAATCACAACCGAGAGTGTGGTGCTGGAAAAGCACAGCAGGTCAGCCAGCATCTGAGGAGCAGGGGAAAATCGACGTTTCGAGCATAAGCCCTTCCTGAAGAACAGCTTATGCCCGAAACATCGATTCTTCTGCTCCTCAGATGCTGGCTGACCTGCTGTGCTTTTCCAGCGACACACTCTCGACTGATCTCTAGCACCTGCAGTCCTCACTTACTCCTTAAAAATCACAATACCAGGTAATAGTCCAACAGGTTTATTTGGAAGCACTAGCTTTCAGAGAGCTGCTCCTTCATTAGGTAGCTACCTGATGAAGGAACAGCGCTCCAAAAGCTAGTGCTTCTAAATAAACCTGTTGGACTATAACCTGTTCTGTGTAATTTTTAACTGTCTACCCCAGTCTACCAGCTCCTCCACATAATTTTTAACACAGTATTTTAAATCTTAGAATCCAATGATTTTCAGGAATGCAATGAATGCATTCAATCTATCACTACTGTCTTGCGAGGATTTTGGTCTTGAAAGTTCCCAAACCTTATTCAGTTTGAGTCAAGGCATATATTTTAGGCTTGAAATTAAGTGGCAAATACTTTGCAGTACAGAATATATGTCTGCCATAGGCCAATCCATGGTAATGTGGTTGACAGTACAGAGCACAAAGGTGGGGAACAGAGAGTAAAGCATAGTGTAATTATGCAGATACCTACTGATTAAAAGTACATCCAGATTGAGAAAATGGGATAGGTGTGTCTGATTTTCAACTCAAACCACAGACGAGATTATTTCGTTTCACTGTTGAGTGTATTGTAAACATTGGTTATCAACACCAGGTTCAGATCAATTAAAACAAATGTGAAAGATAGCACATTCTGGCATGTTCTGAGATCCTGAAAACAACTTTATATTCAATGAAGTTCTTTTGAAATGCAGGCCCTGTTGTAATGTAGGAAATGTGGCAGTTTTAGAGGAAAACAGAGAAAATCTTTTTCACCCAGAGGGTGAAACTCGTATCCTCTCCCACTTCGTATTCTTTCACATCATACCTTCAATTTACACACCTGTACACATTCTAATACCCCCTTCATCAAGAACCTGCTGTTTAGGATTCTTTGTACATATCAGCAGTGATCTAATCAAGTGGCTGAAGAGGATTGAGGCAATATCATACTGCTATTCCTATGGAGAAAGGTTCAACGTGGGCCCTTTCACAGGGTGGCTTTCATCCAGATGCAGACCATTATAGTTTACTGGTTTAATTGTGATGTTCCCTATGGCAATTTGACATTAACACATTTAAGACTGGTGATAAAAATGCAGCCAAACTAATATTTTAACTGTTAACTAATTGGCACCTCAGCCCACACCATTCAAGTTGAACCTTTGTTGAAAATGCCAATCTCAGCCCAGCCCAGCAATGAATGATTTGCAATTTACAGTGTGTCCAAATGCAGTTGGAAACTGCTAACATGTGAACCTTCATCAAGCAAACGGTAATTATGGAACAGGGCTCCTAGAGGGTCAGAAGTACTTAAGTGGATGAGTGACATTGGTGAGGCCACTTTTGGAGTGCTGTGTACAGTTCTGGTCACTCTGCTAAATGAAGATTATTATTAAATTAGAGAGGGTGCAATATTTACAAGGATGTTAACGGGACTAGATGGTTTGAAGTAGAAGAAGGTGGATATGCTGGGACAAATTGCCCTGGAGAGTCGGAGGCTGAAGGGGTGACCTTACAGACAATTATAAATCCATGAGGGGCACAAATATGATGAACAACAAAGGCCTTTTCCCGGGCGTGGGGAAGTCCAGAACTAGAGGGCAGAGATTTAAGGCGAGAGGGGAAAAAGGGATCCAAGCAGCAGCTTGTTCATGCAGAGGGTGGTGCATATGTGGAATGAACTGGTACAATTACAGCATTTAAAAGACATTTGGACAGGAACATGAACAGGCATGGTTAGAGAGATATGTGCCAAATGCTGGCAAATGAGACTAACTTAGTTTGGGAAAACCTGGGTTGGCATGGACGAGTTGAACCTAAAGTTGTATGACACTATTAATACGCCATGGCAAAAAGGCTATGGACAAAATACAGATAAGTGGGATGAGCATAGTTTGATGTATATTGGTTGGCATATACTTAGAGATGTACCCTAAACCTATGCCCTCTAGTTCTGGACTCATCCACTCCAGGAAAAAGACCTTTACCCTATCCATGCACCTCATGGTTTTTAAACCTCTAAAAGGCCCTGCTGGGTCAAAGGGCCTGTTTCTACACTGTGCGACTCTATGATAATGAGAAGTAAACAATATCAGTTTAATAAAATGTAAAGATAATAATTTCTTTCAACGGTGTCTATTTTAGTATGGAATATATTTGTACCAAAGTATATAAATAGTAATATAGTGTGGTATTCTTAGAAGGAAAAGCTGTCTTGGGGAATCAGTGGGGAGGTCAAGCAGCATCAGAGGAGCAGGGTAGTCGACATTTCTGGTTGGAACCTTATATCAGGACTGGTATACCCCTCAGTTTGAACTGTCCTCCAGCCCAAAGCAGAGTCAATGTAGTTTTGTAAAAGGAAAGTCATGCTAACCAAGTTATTGGTGCTGCTTGAAATAGGAGCATTTGCTGTGAACAAGAGGGAACCATTGGATGTAGTATATTTAGATTTCCAGAATGCATTTAACATCCACAAAGGTTACTGCGGAAATTAAAACCTCATGGTGTAGTTAAGTAACATATTAGCATGGATGGAAAATTGGCTAGCTAACAGTACAAAGTAGGCATAAATGGATCTTTTCCTGGTTTGCAAGCTGTAACAAGGGGTGTTCTGTTCGAACCCGGATTGATTTTCTTTTGTTTAACCAATTTTGGTTTGGAGCTAGGAGTTGAAGGCGACCTTTGAGCAGCAATTTGTTTTATAAAAAAAAAGGAAAAACAAACAAGTGATACTTGTCCGTGAAGCCAGGCCTGGAAGCTAGTTGCAGGTTGATTCTTGTTCAAAGAAATCTGTTGACATTTCCCCCACCGATGTATTATGCTTAAATAAATGGAAGATGTTTTGATATGAGCTAGGACATCACAGGGAGTTATGGTTCCAATCAGCCTAACAAAGAAAATGCTGGGAAAAAAAAAAGAGAAACCAAACCTTGCACTAGCTTTGAACTGTATTTTTGTCAGAAGGATTGTGGCTGCCAAAGCCACAGAACAGAGATTTGATTGCTCCCTGGTTATCCACCATTTATCAACTTATTGAAAGTTTGGGGAATAGAATCTTCATTACAAGAATTCAGAACTACTGGAGGCTGTTTGCATTGACCAAAATTTTCAGAAATTAAGCAAGATAATATCACAGCAAATGGGATTCTATGGATCATGGAGACTGAAGTCAAGTGGCCAGTTACATCACTCATTTTTATTTTGACTTACCCCTTAACGGTTTCTGTTGGTTTGTCTTTGAGAGAGTGGGGACTAGAACCAAAGAAGATTGGGTCTAAATCATAAACATTAATTAGATTATCTTGTTTTATTTTACTCTGTTCAAACTACTGTGTTAATAATAAATTATTAACTCCTTTGTTTAAGCAAATAAACTTGGAGTCTGTTATCAATTATTCACAGAATCTAGTTAGAAATTGTTGGGGGCAATTTTGAGGATCTTTCAATTTTGTATTGTTGCAAATACAGACAGAGGCTGATTTGCTTGGATCTGTCTTTATTTTGTAACGTGCCACAAAAACTATTGCTAATGCCTGAACTTTTAATAATTTATATAAATAACTTGGATGAATGCAACACAGTAAAGTTGTTACACTTTTTGGTGTCATAAAGATAGGTAGAAAAATAAGTTGTGAAGAGGACATACAAAAGGTACAAAAGCGTACATAGTTAGGTAAAGTGAGTAGGCAAGATCTAACATGGAAAAATGTGAAATTGTTAATTTTGACAGAACGAAAAAGGAAGCATATTATTTAAATGGTGAAAAATTGCTGTACTCTGGGATGCAGAGGAACCTGAGTATCCAAGTGCACAGATCGCAAAAGGATAGCGTGTAGGTACATCAATTAGGAATGTTAACAATGTTGTCAATTGTGAGAAGAATTGGTTATAAAACAAGTGAGGTTATGCTTCAGTTATCCAAGGCACTGGTGAGACCAAATGTGGAGTTTTGTGCATAATATAGGTCTCCTTATTTAAGGAATATTGAAAATGCATTGGCAGCAATTTACTAGACCACTACCTGAAATAGGTGGGTTGTCTTAAGAAAAAAGGTTGATCAGGTTAGGCTTGATTAAGAGATGATTTGACTGAAACATTAAAAATCCTAGTGGAATCATCAGGGTTGAAGTGAAAAGAATTTTTCTCTCATCAGAGAACCTAGAACCAGACATCATTGTATAAAAATAAGCGATCATCCATTTAAAACAAAAATGAGAAAAATAAATTCTAAGAGTCAAGACTCTTTAGAATTCTTCCTCAAAACACAGTGGAAGCAGAGACTTTGAATATTTTTTAAAAGATATAAGCGAATAGATTCTTGATAAGCAAGGCTGTGCAAGGTTATGGATCATAGGCAGGAATGTGGATTTCAATGTTTAAGGCAGATCATCCACTGTTATATTAAATGGTGGAGCAAGTTCAAGTAGCCAAATGGCACAACCCAGCTCCAAACTCTCAGGTTTCATGTAACCATCTAAAATATTTGCATTTCATTATTCTGGCCTCTTGACCATCTGATTTTAATTGTGTCATGCCTTCAGCTGAGGAGGCCCTAAATTCTGGAAGTTTCACCCTAAACCTCTCCACACCCCTTCCCTCCATTAAGACACTCCCTTAACCCTAGTCTTTTAGACCATACTTTTGGTCACCTGCCCAAAGGTGTCTTACATGATGTCGTGCCTCTGAAGTGCCTTGCGAGACTACAATACTTTAAAAATGCTATACATAATCAAGTTTGCAAGTTGAGAAGACTTGTAGCTCAGGTTGAGGTTCTGGATGTAGGTTTGCTCACTGAGCTGAAAGGTTCATTTTCAAATGTTTTGTCGCCATACTAGGTAACATCTTCAGCGAGCCTCCCAACGAAGCACTGCTGATGATTCCTGCTTTCTATTTATATAGATGGGTTTCTTGGGTTGGTGACGCTATTTCCTGTGGTGATGTCATTTCCTGTTCTTTTTCTCAGGGGGTGGTAAATCAAGTCCAAGTCAATGTGTTTGTTGATAGAGTTCCAGTTGGAATGTCATGCTTCTAGGAATTCTCATGCATGTTTCTGTTTGGCTTGTGCTAGGATGGATGTGTTGTCCCAGTCGAAGTGGTGTCCTTCCTCATCTGTATTACGAGGAAGGACACCACTTCGACTGGGACAACACATCCATCCTAGGACAAGCCAAACATAGACATGCACGAGAATTCCTAGAAGCATGACGTTCCAACCGGAAGTCTATCAACAAACACACTGAGGTAGACCCCATCCACCACCCCCTGAGAAAAAGAACAGGAAATGACATCACCAACCCACAGAAACCCAAACATAAAAATAGAAAGCAGGAATCATCAGAAGTGCTTCGTCTGGAGGCTGACTGAAGATGTTACCTAGTATGGTGACAAAACAACTGAAAATGAACCTTCCAGCTCAGCGAGTAAACCTACATCCATAATCAAGTTCATAATGATAACACAGACATCTAAATTAAACAAAGTAAACGAAAACTCATTTTTCAATTGGATTCTAACAATAGGGTGATATCATATACCCCAAAGGGTGTGTTTTGAGTGGCATGTAAAAAGGCCAGGTGCCCAGCCCACCTTCACACCCTGCCCCAAGCCCACCTCCCCATTGTCAGCTGTAATCAGTTACACATTTAACATGTAACTAAGTGTTTATGGACCAACTAAATGTGTTTAAAGCTCAGTTGACCCCAATATTACCATGTCCACATCATAAAACAGTTGCGGTGTCTTTTGTTGTTTAGTTTTATTCCCACACCCGTCAGTTTGGGTTAGACCAGTCGAAAAGAAGGATAGATCAAGAATGGTCTTTATACTTGGGTTTCTTTATAACACTTTTTATTAAGACTGAACTCCACATATTAAGTTTAGGGATACACCAGCTCAAATCTTTACTGTTATATTATTGAAAAGTTATTCCCTGAACTCTTCTACATCATGCTCGTTAGTTTTCTCTGCATGATTTTCCACATATATATGTTTCTCACATTCACAGGGCCAGACTGCAGGCTTTTCCATCATCATGCGTTTTCCTTTTCTTAAACTCCACCTACACTGTGTTGTTTATCCCCCACAAGCAGAAGCTTGTGATATCATGACAACATTATTTCAGGGTCCAAAACCTCTTAGGAAACAGTATAGGCAGTCCGGGTTTTTTTAAAAAAAAATCAACAGGAATGAAGGAGTGCTTTTTTTCCTGGAAAGTGCTCGGTGCCTACTCCTAAAAAGATTGTTTATCGCTTCCTTCCAGCCCACACAACCTTTAAAACCCACTCTTCCATTTCGTTTATTCCCATCCCTTAGAGGCAAAACACCTCCTGTCCTATGCCTCGGAGTTCAGTGGGTCTGGTAATCATTGGACCTTTTCTGTGGGCTCGAGTACAGTTCCGGCAGTGCCAACCACAAAGCTCTGGTCCTGCCAAACTGTTGGACCTAGAGGGAGTGGGACTCCCTCAAATCCCATTCAGTACTGATTTAACCCACTCGTCCCCTCCTCCCCTGTAAGTTTTAGCTGACAAAAATTAAGAGATAACAAGTTTTTGGCACCTACTTGCACAATACTGTAATGGACCACTGGATCCAGCTTTAGGAAGTACATATGAGGCAATGTAAGAATAGGGAAATTTCTTTTGAATAGTAACATTTAATTAAGTATTGAAAATGAAAAGGAGTCAAAAAGGCATTTTGTTTTTCTACACAACTCTAACATGAAAAAGGCACCAAACATAAATTATGAACAGAAACTGGCAGTGAAGACAGTGGACAAACACTGGGAAACTGTTAAATGAAAGATGTTTAACCATAAACTAGACATTATCCCAAAAGAATGAGTGCAGAGCTGGGATTTCAGGAGTTAAAACATCCCAGTAAGACAGACATTTAACAAATCTCGAGAAAATATACGAGGGGAGAAAAAGATAGTTAAACCAAGGGAAGTATGCTTGACAGGTACGATAAAAAGAAATTGTAAGGGTTTTATAAAACATATGGCGGGGGTGGAAGAGAAGAGTTTAAGAAGAAAACGGGCCAATGAGAAATGGGATGGGAGCTCTCATGGCGGACGAAGGAATGTTATGACTTTACCCAATTTTTTTTAAAGAACTGTTTAAAAGTGGAAGCGGAGAGTAACTAATTTTAAAATTTAAATTGGAAAAGCATCATGCGCCGATGGGTTACATTACGGAATGTCTACCAAAGTTCCAGAGAAAATAGGAAAATTGGTTCTTTAGTGTGCACTATTTTGCTGTTTTGTGCAAATACACACGAATTATTTAATGAACGACGTTAAACAGATGAACCTTAACACCCAGCGACAGGAGTTGAGGCGCCACTGTTAGAACAATCCAAGAGTTTAATGAGCACTGACCTCACGTCGGCCTTACTCTTCTGTTTCCAACGCGATGTGAAGTTCATGAGTGCAGACATCAATTCAAAAGACGAATCCAAATTCTGCTAAGTTAACTTGAGTTCCTTTAAATCCTTGAATCGTTTACCTCTGTGTTCTGCTTTCGTTGACTGAAGTGAATGACGTGGGAAACGTTGTCTTCATTCCACAGATGTGCCACTCCCAGGCGATGCCTCGTCAATAATCAATCTCCGCCTGATGAACGAGTTCATTCATGAGCTGAAAACTTCCCAAAGTCTTGTTAAATGTAGAACGAGAAATTAAAAACAAAACAATACAGGTGAACGTTTCTAAAGTTGTTACAAAATTGCTCTAATTCATAATTTCTACCAACCGATACTTTTATTTTAAAGTAAAAACAGAAATTGCTGGAAAAACCATCAGGTCTGGCAACATCTGTAGAGAGAAAAAATATTAACATTTTCGGATCCAGTGACCCTTCTTTAGAACTGACTGTAAGGAGGAAAAGATAGGTATACATGAAGATGGTTGGGTGAGGGGGAGGAGTAAATGAGATACCCATACCCCTCAGCAATCTCCCTCCCCTCTGAGTCCATTGCCCTTCTCAAAACCACCTCCTGTCATGTATTTACTGTCCCTTCTTCTGACCCTCTCTGCTGAATGTGTCTGTATTATCCTTCTGAGGCTCCACGTCAATGAATTTTGGACATTTGACATTGAACTCTTCTTCCATTGCCTTTGCCTTTGCGCCCAAGAGTCCTCATCCTGTCCCACAGATCCCTTCACTCGCCTCAACACACTCCCTCCACCTGGACTCCTCCCTCTGTCCTTTTCCCTTCATTCAACCTGTTCATAAGGAACTGTCAATGTGGTACTGGTCATCTTAATTTGTCTTCGCCCACCCATTCCAACCTATCTCCCTCTGAACAGCCTAATTCCTTACGCTTAGATCCAAACCTGACTCTATAATTAAGCCTGCTGGCAAGGATGGTGGTAATATTGTCTGGTGGATTGACCTCTACATGGCAGATGCCAAACACCAGCTCTCAGAAACCTCATTTAATCTCCCTCTGGACCATAATCCCACCATGGAACATCAGACTAAGGTGTCCACAATGTTTAACTAATCTAATTTCATCTCATCATCTCCCCTACCCCCCATCACTGCCTCTAAGTCCATAGTCCTCCAACCAATGCAGCCTCCTCTGCCTCCTCCCCAAATCCACAAATAGTACGGGTGGGGAAGACCCATTTCTTCTGCCTGCTCCTGCCCCACAGAACCCCGACCTCAACTCAAGTTTTGTCTCCCCTTGTCCAGTCCCTTCCCACTTACATCTATGACTCTTCTGATACTTTACATCAGGATATCCAGATCACAGACTCCAGCCACCTTTACCATGGATATGCAATCCCTTTACACATCCATCCTCAATCAGGGCTCTCCGCTTCTTCCTGGAAGAAAGGTCTGAACTATCCCCATTTACCACTACCCTCCTCCTGTCCAAGTTCGTCCTCACTCTAAACAATGTCTCTTTTAACTTCTCTCACAGGTCAGAGGTCTATCCATGGATACCTGCATAAGCCCAGTTATGCCTGTCTCTGTCTTTGTTCCACTCCTATTCAGGCCCCCAATCATAACTCTTTCTCAGGTACATCGGTGGCATTGTTGGTGCTGCTTACCCCTCTTGTCTGGAATTGGAAAAGTTTATCTATTTCACTTTCAATTTCCATCCTGCTCTTACCTTCACCTGGTCCACTTCTGACTCCAGCCCTCACTTGCTCAACATCTGTTTCCATTTCTCACATAAGCTGGCAACTAATTTCCACTATGAACCCTCTGACTCCCAGTTACCGTGACTATACCTCCTCACACCCTGCTTCCTGTAAAGACTCTATTCCATTCTCCCAGTTCCTTTGCCTCATTACATCTGTTCCAATGAAGCCAATTTCGACAAGGGCGTCGCCACAAAGTCCATCTTCTTCCTTAAAAGAGGATTCTCCACCAACATCATTGACAGGGCCCTCAGCAGTGTCTGACCCATTTCCCACACCGGCCCTCACACCCTCTCTCCCCTCTCATGACAGCGATACGGACCTACTATCCTCACCTACTATCCCATCAGCATCCATGTCCAAAACATCATCAACCACCATTTTCACCACCTCCAGTGAGATGTCACCGTCAGACACATATGCCCCTCCTTGTCAGCCTTTTGCAGGGACAATTCCCTTCAGGACACCTTGAGCGAATCCTCCTCCAGTCTCAACATCTCTCCAAATCCCCACATCGCTTTCCCTTGCAACTATAGAACTTGTAACACCTGCTTGCTTACTTACTTCCTCCTCACTATTTAAGGCCCTATACACATCTTTCAAGTGAAGCAGCACTTTACCTGCACTTCTCTCAATATAGTTTAGATCAGTGTGGTGCTGGAAAAGCACAGCACGTCAGCAAGCATCTGAGCAGCAGGAAAATTGACTTTTCAGGCAAAAATCCTTCTCTCAATATAACCTACTGTATTTACTGCTCACAATGTGCTCTCCTCTACATTGGGGAGATGAATTCAGACCAGGCAACCCGCTTTGCTAAAGATATACATTTTGTCTGCAGGTAGAGGGTCGTGGACCTGACCAGGTAGTCATGGAGGCAACGGTCTTTGCGGAAGGTGGAAAGGGGTGGGGAGGGAAATATATCCCTGGTGTGGGGTCTGTTTGGAGGTGGCAGAAATGTCGGCAGATGATTTGGTTTATGCAAAGGTTGGTAGGGTGGAAGGTGAAATGTCGGCGGATGATTTGGTTTATGCAAAGGTTGGTAGGGTGGAAGGTGAGCACCAGGGGTGTTCTGTCCTTGTTACGGTTGGAGGCTTGCTGTCAGGCTTGCTGTAGTACTCCAATGAAACTCAGAGTAAGCTGGGAGAATGGCAGCTAATTTTCTGCTTGGGAACTCTGCAGCTTTCTGACTCCATATAGTCAGAGAGCCTGAAGGGTGGAGAGATAAGTGAGAGGAGGGTGGGGGTGGGGAGAAAGTAGCATAGAGTACAATAGGTGAGTGGGGGAAGGGATGAAGGTGATAGGTCAGGGGTGGGGGAGGCTGGAGTGGATAGGTGGAAAAGAAGATAGGCAGGTAGGACAAGTCATGGGGACAGTGCTGAACTGAAAGTTTGGAACTGGGGTGAGGTGGGGGAAGTGGAAATGAGGAAACTGTTGAAGTCCACATTGATACCCTGGGGTCAAGTGTTCCGAGGCGGAAGATGAGACATTCTTCCTCCAAGCGTCTGATGGTGAGGGAGCGACGGTGAAGTAGGCCCAGGACCTCCATGTCCTCGGCTGAGCGGGAGGGGGAGTTGAAATGTTGGGCCACAGGGCGGTGTGGTTGATTGGTGCGGGTGTCCCAGAGATGTTCCCTAAAGTGCTCTGCTAGGAGGCGTCCAGTCTCCCCAATGTAGAGGAGACCACATTGGGAGCAACGGATACAATAAATGATATTGGTGGATGTGCAGGTAAAACTTTGATGGATGTGGAAGGCTCCTTTGGGGCCTTGGATGGAGGTGAGGGAGGTGGTGTGGGCGCAGGTTTTGCAATTCCTGCGGTGGCAGGGGAAGGTACCAGGACGGGAGGGTGGGTTGTAGGGGGTCGTGGACCTGACCAGGTAGTCACGGTGGCAACGGTCTTTGCGGAAGGCGGAAAGGGATGGGAAGGGAAATATATCCCTGGTGGTGGGGTCTGTTTGGAGTTGACTGAAATGTCGGCGGATGATTTGGTTTATGCAAAGGTTGGTAGGGTGGAAGGTGAGCACTAGGGGTGTTCTGTCCTTGTTATGGTTGGAGGAGTGGGGTCTGAGGGCAGAGGTGCGGGATGTGGACGAGATGCATTGGAGGGCATCTTTAACCACGTGGGAAGGGAAATTGCGGTCTCTAAAGAAGGAGGCCATCTGGTGTGTTCTGTAGTGGAACTGGTCCTCCTGGGAGCAGATATGGAGGTGGCGGAGGAATTGGGAATATGGGATGGCATTTTTGCAGGAGGTAGGGTGGGAAGAGGTGTAATCCAGGTAGCTGTGGGAGTCGGTGGGTTTGTTAAAGATGTCAATGTCAAGTCGGTCGTCATTAATGGAGATGGAGAAGGGAAGGGAAGGGAGGTGTCAGAGATGGTCCAGGTAAATTTAAGGTCCGTTGCTCCTGGTGCAGTCTCCTCTACATTGGGGAGACTGGACGCCTCCTAGCAGAGCGCTTTAGGGAACATCTCTGGGACACCCACACCAATCAACCCCACCGCCCTGTGGCCCAACATTTCAACTCCCCCTTCCACTCAGCCGAGGACATGGAGGTCCTGGGCCTCCTTCACCGCCGCTCCCTCACCACCAGACACCTGGAGGAAGAATGCCTCTTCTTCCGCCTTGGAACACTTGATCCCCAGGGCATCAATGTGGACTTCACCAGTTTCGTCATTTCCCCTTTCCCCACCTCACCCCAGTTCCAAACTTCCAGTTCAGCACTGTCCCCATGACTTGTCCTACCTATCCACCTATCCACTTCACTCTCCCCCCACCCCGACCTATCACTTTCATCCCCTCCCCCACTCACCTATTGTACTCTATGCTACTTTCTCCCCGCCCCCACCCTCCTCTCACTTATCTCTCCACCCTTCAACCCTCTGCCTATATTCCTGATGAAGGGCTTTTGCTCGAAACGTCGATTTTACTGCTCCTCGGATGCTGCCTGAACTGCTGTGCTTTTCAGCACCACTCTAATCTAGACTCTGGTATCCAGCATCTGCAGTCATTGTTTTTACCTATCTGACTCAATATAGTGTTCGACAATTTTAGGGCTTGAACACCTTCTCCCATGTCCTTACCCCAACCCCAACACAACAGGCCTCGTCTTCACATCAGCCTGTACCACGAACAACCCATTGTCAGCCACAAATGGTCCCCATTGGAAGATCCTGAATCACCGAGACTGAACTTTACCTATTCATTTGCCTACCCAACTCTTCTCTTAGTGTTCCATCTTCAGCTATTGTTTGCTCCCTCCCATCCATAATCCCATCTTCAGCATATTTAGCAACCTTTTCCGAGCTTCAATCAGTTCTGAAGAGGGGTCACTGGACCCATACATTAACTCTGCTTTGTCTCCACAGGTGCTGCTAGACCAGCAATTTCTGTTTTAGTTTCTGATTTCCAGAAACTGCAATTCTTTGTTTTACTAAAAAAAAATTTAAGATCCATGTAAAAATGAGGAATTCAGGAGAAACTATTTTTCTAAGAGGGTATTACTTGCTACCGCAAGGATTATTGAGGGGAACAGTGGTGCCTTTAAGGGGGAGCTGAAGAAGATGACAGAGGAATGAAAGTAACACAAGATCTGGACCATATTCATTCATAGGGTTCAACAAAGTTACAGTGGGAGGAAGAGCATGCAGAGCATACATGTAGGCATGGACCATTCGGGGAATGGCCTGATTTTACACTGTAAATTCTATGTAATGTTTATCTTAGATTTAATACTGTCACTTGCATCTAGGTAGGTGAAAAGTGTATAATGTTGCCATGCAGCAGCACCATCTTAGATTACAGAATAAATGGTCATTAAATTGTTGTTACTTAAACTGAACCAGCTTCAAATATTCATTTTTTTTCCCTCTCTGTAGACCTCATCCTCTCTGCTCCTCCAGTCACCTCTGTCCGACACAATCCCTGGGGTCCTAACAAAGTGCTTCTTTTCTGCCATTACCAGCACCGTTGCTTCCATGTCCACCAGTTCTGAGCTGGAGACAGTCACACTTCGTGGATCCCGACTTCCTCAGATGCAGGATATCAACCTACTCAATCAGGTATCGTGCTTTCAGCTTATGTTTTTTTTCCTGTCTTGTTGACTCACGTGTATGTTATCTAAACCATTAAATCCTTCAAATAAAGCAGACAAATCTAGGACAGAGCATTCCACTTGATCGGTACCATTTCCACAAACATTCAATAATGTTCAGTAGCAGCAGTGTGTACCATGTACAAGATGCAGAAATTCACCAAGGCTTCTCAGACAGCACCTTCCAAATCCATGATCATTACCATCAATAAGAACAAAAAGACACCAAAAATATGGGAGCTCCACCACCTACAAGTTGCCCTCCAAGCCACACACCATCCAGACTTGGAAACATTTCGCTCTTTAATATTGTTGAGTCAAAATCCTGAATGGTACCTATACCAAATTGACTGCAGCAGTTCGAGAAAGTAGTTCACTACCAACTTTGAAAGGATAACTAGATTGGGCAATAAATTCTGGCTGAGCTAGTGAGGCCCACATTCTGAGAGTTAATTTAAAAAAAACACATTTTATATGCTTAGGCAAGCTGTACGAAAATACCAAAAATTGAAATTCATTGTGTTAATCCAGAAAAGGGCCAGGGTTAACCATAAATGATGTGTTGATGTATTGCATCGTAAATATTATGAACTTGAAATTAATCTTCAGTTTTGGGGCTGAACAGACATTACAACAATCAGTACACTTCAAGTCCTTGCTGTGAAAGACACTCTGAGGTCACAATTGATACTGTATAAATGTAAAATGATTTGGCGTATGTTAATCTAATCTTGTGGAAATCTGGTCATTTCTGGCTGGGTCATAACATTTAAACTGTTGGATAGTAAACAATATTTTTGGATGACTGAATAAATGGCATTTAATCAATCATACCTCACTTGCACTGTAACCAGAAACACTCCCCACCCCAATTACTGGCTCTCTGGCCCGTGGCACTGTTTCAGGGTGGATTTCCTGTTGCCTAGTAGTCTAACAAGTTCTGTAATTACAAATAAAAAAACTAGTTTGATATATCTAGAAAGATGGCAATCCATACACAATATTACGTAGACAATTAGAAATTCGAAGGAGGAGGACCATCCATAATGGTAAAGGATTAGAGAGCAGTATTAATTTTTTTGAAAAACTGCCTCTGAAGACCATGAAGTAAAATCAGTATTGGTAGAAATTAGGAACATTAAGAGTCAGAAAACAAAGGAGGGAATAGTTTATAGGCTTCCGGTCAGTCACTGCAGTATTGGACACAAGATAAATTAGGCATTATAGAAACTTGTTATAAAGACAATGTGAATTATTGTGCAGAATTTTAATTTTCATATAGATTGGGACACAGAGTTCTAGAAGTTAATTTATAAAATATTTTCATGACATTTTCATGGAGTGATATGCTGTGGAACTATCAAAATAAAGTTATCTCCAATCTAGTATTGTGCAATGAGGCAGGATTCATAGAATCATAGAACATATAGAACATAGAAGAATACAGCGCAGTACAGGCCCTTCGGCCCTTGATGTTGCGCCGATCCAAGCCCACCTAACCTACACTAGCCCACTATCCTCCATATGCCTATCCAATGCCTGCTTAAATGCCCATAGATTGATGAATAATATCATACTAACAGATCCTCTGAAATAAGATCATGATACCACTGAATTTCATACTAAATTTGAAAATAATGCACTCTAAATGCAAATGACAATTTTAAACACAAAGTCAATTATAGAAGAAGGTTAATTGGGTAAATAGACTGAAAACTATGACTATGAATAAGCAATAGAAAATATTGACATACACAATTCAAAACCTTCAATAAGAGTCATCCCATTGAGAACCAAAAACTCAACATGGAAATTCCACCCATAACTCACTCAACAAGCTAAAAATAGCATTAACTTTTCGTCTCCTTATCTGAGGAAATATATATTGGCATTGGGGGCAGTTCAAAGAACTGGGTTGATTTCAAGCATGGATGGATTTTCTTCTGAGGAAATGTTGAGTTTTGGAGGTTAGGTTTGTACTCATTGGAGTTTAGAGAAATAAGAGGTGACTTTATTGAAACATGCAAGATTCTTAACATGATGGATGCAGAGGTTGTTCCCCTTTGTGGAAAAATTCAGGACCGGGGCCATAATTGAAGTTTCCCATTCCTGGAACCATTCATAGTACCCTCTTCTGCACTTCTCCCATGCATTTACATCATTCCTGAAGTCCTGGCACCCAGAACTGTACACAATACTCCAGGTGAAGTCTAAGTAGTTTCTTATGTAAGTTCAGAATAACCTCTTTGTTCTTGTACAGTATGCCCCATTAATGAAACTAGTCTATACGCTTTACGAACTGCTCATTTTACCTGTTTTGCCAAAATAGGCTTAAGGCCTTAAGACTCTTAAGGGACAAATCCCTAGCACCTCATAGCCTACACCCCAGGGGATCTAAAAGAGATAGCTGCAGAGGTAGTGAATGCACTTAGCCATGATTTCCAAAAATCCTTAGAATTGGGAATGGTGCCATCAGATTAGAAGTTAACAATTACTACACTATTTTTCAAGAACAGAGGAACTACAGGACACTTAGAGGAATATCAATTCGAGTCATACAGTCATAGAGATGTACAGCACGGAAACAGACCCTTTAGTTCAACTATGCCAACAAGCTATCCTAACCTAATCTAGTCCCAGTTGTCAGCACTTGGCCCATATCCCTCTAAATCCTTCCTATTCATATACCTACCTAGATGCCTTTTAAATGTTTGGAATTGTATCAGCCTCCACCACTTCCTCTAGCAGCTGATTCCATACATGCACCACCCTTTGCATGAATAAGTTGCCCTAAGTGGCTTTTATAGGTTTAGAGTGAGAGGGGAAATCTATGCCCTCTAACTCTGGACTCTCCCACTCCAGAGAAAAGGCCTGATCTATTCACCTATCCATATGCCTCATGATTTTATAAACCTCTATAAGGTCACCCCTCGGCATTCGACACTCCAGGGAATACAGGCCCAGCATATTCAGCTTCTCCCTGTAGCTCAAATCCTGCAACCCTGGCAACATCCTTGTAAATCTTTTCTGAGCCCTTTCAAGATTCACAACATCCTTCCGATTGGAGGGAGACCAGAATTGGAGGCAATATTCCAAAAGTGGCCTAACCAATGTCCTGTACAGTTGCAAATGCTAAGACCTATTATTAAGTTTTAATGCACTTGGAAATGTTTATAGAACAGGTCAATATGGTTTTATGTAACCAGTAAAGGATGTAACCAGCAAGTTGGATAAGGGGAACTGGTAGTTGTATATGGATTTCCTTAAGTCAGTATGTTAAAATACAATACAAGAGGTTAATAGTCTCTGGGGTGATTGTAAGAGAGAAGTGGGGGTGTGGTGTCTAATGATGAGAGGCTGAGCAACTTGGAGTTATAGTTTTAGGGGAAATGGTAGTTTAGTGGTATTGTTATCCTTCTTAGTTGCTGGATCCAAATACTGCAACTCCCTCCTTTACATCACTGTGGGAGTACCTCCACCACAGATTGCAGCATTTAACAAGGTGGCTCACCACCATCTTTCTCAAGAGTAATTAGAGATTGGCAATAAATGCTGGCCTTGCCAGTGACAGTCACATCTCATGAATAAACACATAAATTAATGGAGAAGGAGAGGATGAATGGAGAAGATTGCAAGCCCGTGCAGAATCTTAAATAAGATCACCTCCCTTTCTTGTTAGCTGCAATATGCATAGGTCCAACCTTTCCTTAAACGACAAACATTTCATTCCAGCAATCAGCCAAATAAAGCTTTCCTGAATTGTTTCCAATGCAAGTATATCCCTCCTTAAATAAGAAATCCAAAGCTATATTCAGAGCTCCAGATGTAGTCTCACTGATGCCTCTATGGTTGTAGCAATATGATTGTATTTTACATCTCAATTCCTTTGCAATAAAGACAACATTACATTTGATTCCTAATGACCAATGCTAACTTTTGTGATTCGTGTACAAGACATCCAAATCTTTCTCTGTTGCAGCAGTCTGTAGTCTGTTGCTCTCTAGTTAAATGTACTAATGTTAGCAGGAAAGGATGCTGACTGTTCACACAGTAAATAACTTCAGACAATTATCCCACAATAGGGGATAATGCCTAATAATTTTTGTTTGGTTTGGGTAATCGACACCATTCTGTTGAAACACATGGGATGTGGGTAAAGATTAGAACAAAAACTCACACAAGATCTGGAATATTCATGTGGTTAGCAGCAAAGCATTTTCATTACCACTTCAATTTATTGAATGTTTAGACTGCCTCAATGTCTAGGAACACTTAACCATGGAACAGTCATTAACTCCAAGAATTCAAATAATGTGTGGTGTACACCATATAGTGAAAGCTGATGTAACTATATTTAATCACCTGAGCTATATTGGATGATTTTTTTGAGAAATGAACAGAGTTCACTTTCCTAGTTGACAGATTATCTCTCTTAGATCCAATATACTAAATTAATCAGAAAAAACAGGAATCCAATGTGGATAGGACAAAAAGTCATCTTCTTGTAATTATACTGCAACATTTGTGACCAAACAAATTCTTAAAATACTGCACTTAGTGCATCTTGTGATTCATGCTGTTGCCTTTATGCAATTCTGTTGTGGTTAACACATTTTGGATCTTTTCTACTGTTAATCTAGAATTTTTGCTTTTAAGTTTTAGGTTGCTGTCTTGAGAATTGAAGCTTCGCACTCTTGGAAGGTATGTTTCACAGCTTTTGGGAGGAGAAAACCAAGCAGCTGTGTTCGTTGAAGATGTTTACTCCACATGTTGTAAAGGCATTACTATGTGCATGAAGGATAAGGGCATGACGTTATCAGCAAATTGACTTAGCATGTGCCAAGGACCACCTTCAGGAAAATTGCAATGTTTCCATGCCCAGAGAAAGACCAAAGATGGTGCGATGGCAGAAGATCCCCCAAGCACCAATAATGTGAATGGTCAGTTCTGTGGACATCCATACCATCCCACATTAGACTTTTCAAATCAAAAGACAACCTGCAGAAAACAATAAAATTAATTACAGCTCAAACATATGCCAAAGACTAGGAGTCTGCTGTGAATCAAAAGGTAAAATCTAAACACTTGTGACTTTGAATAAATGGTCAGATTAACTGTAGAAATGTAGATGTAAATTTAAATGTAAAATTAACATGGAACACTGGGAACATTGAGAAATGTGAAAGTTCACTGGAATGAAGATAGCCACATGCAGAAATAATAAAATGCTAGTGAAAGTAGACCTGGAGTATGTATAGATTATGAATTATTTTGCAATGTTTCAACAGTAAGGGGATAGCCAGAGAATGAGAACTATCAAAATGCAAATGGGGTTGAAACTGAAGATAAGGAAAAGTTAACATTGAATACTTCTTTCAAGTAATTCTTCCCTCAACTTATAATGCTGAGACAAAAGGGCACAAAGCAAGTATATCCTCAAAGACTGAAGGCATTCACAGTCAAATAACAAAGGAGTCATGAACGCAGTTTTGTTCGGCAGTCATTACAAGGAAGGTGCAAG
This sequence comes from Chiloscyllium plagiosum, assembly GCF_037043375.1. Classification (NCBI taxonomy): domain Eukaryota; kingdom Metazoa; phylum Chordata; class Chondrichthyes; order Orectolobiformes; family Hemiscylliidae; genus Chiloscyllium; species Chiloscyllium plagiosum. The sequence continues at coordinate 46,905,592 of NW_028270147.1, read as the reverse complement.
GCGCTATCAATCGGGAGGTAACTGTAAATGGGAAACAGGCTAACTTGGTAAACATTCTCAAAATTGGCAAAAGGTAATGATACATCATTGGTTACTTCAGTACCCTAAAAAATAATGTAATTTGCCATCAGGAATAAATGAGGATTTTCTACATAAGGGAATAAATAGCAGTTTAGATGCATTAAGCATATGTATGCTATAACATATTGCTCACAATAATCTAGATCTCTATGTTAAAGAAAACAGAGAGAGATTGAGTAATCATTTTGCTGAATACCTTTGCCATTTGCAAACATTTATCCTGAACTTCCAGTCATTTGTTTTTTTTTAAAATTCTCTCACTCTTGAATGATCTACTCTTGCTACTACGTCCTATGTGTCTATAACCTTTTTGCATTTTACCATCCACACCACAGACAGAGCTAAGCTATCCTATAACTTTGTTCTATTAATCCAGAGACCCAAATAACAGTCATTGACATTGCTTCAACCAGCACTTGCATAGGTGATAATCTGCCCACTGAACTCAGTCTGGGTTCCACAAGAGCCAGTCTGCTCCTGACCTCATTGCAGCCTTGGTCCAAACACAAATAAAAGAGCTGAACTCCAGAGGTGAGAGAATATCTGGTCTTAGTATGAAGACTGCATGAAAAAGCCAATGGGAATCAGGAACATTCCCCATTGATTGGAACTAAATTAGCAAAAAACGAAGGTAGTTCTATTGTTGCAAATCAGTCATCTCAGCTCCAGAACATCTCTACAGAAGCTCAAAGTCTTAAGTTCAACCATCTTCAGTTGCTTCGTTAATGGCCTTCCCAAGTTCTGAAGTGGGAATATTTGCTAATACTTGCACAATATTCAGCGCTATCTGCAACTTCTCAGATACTGAAGCAGTTAATGTTCAAATGCAGTAAAACCTGAACAATATCCAGGTTTGTTCTGAGAAATGTTTAGTAACATTCATCTCACACAAGTGCCAGGCAATGACTATTTTCAACAAGAGTCTAACCATTACCACTTGACATTCAACGATATTACCATCACTGAATCTTTCACTGTCAACATATAGGAGGTTACTACTGAACACAAACTGAACTGGACTATCCATATTAATGTTTTGGCTACATGAGAAGGTCAAGTTCTAGGAATCTTGCAGGTTCACCTTCTGACTGCCCAAAGTCTGTGCACTATTAAAAGGCGTATGTCAGGAGTACGATGGAATACTCATCAATTGCCTAGATATGCTCAGTTCTAACAAGACCCATGAAGCTCAATATTATCCAGCACAAAGTAGCCCTCTTGATTGGTACCATATCCAAAAACTTCCACACCTTCCACCACTGACACTCAGTAGCAGCACCATGCACTACTTACAAGATGCACTGCAGTAATTCACCAAGGCTCCTCAGATAGCACCTTCTGAACTCATGATTACCACATCTTTAAACACAAAGACTGCAGATACATGGGAAACTACCACCTGCAAATTTCTCTCCAAGCAATTCACCATCATGATTTGGAAATGTATCACTTTCTTCACTGTCATTGGGTCAAAATCCTGGATGCCCCCCCCTTAACAGCATTATGGGTGCACCTAGACAAAATATACTTAGCAGTTCAAGGAGGCAGTTCATCAACCTGTGATGAAGAAGGCTACCGACAATCTTCAATGATGGCAGAGACCACAACAAATGTGCAAGTGATAAGTTGAAAACATTTGCAAACAGTTTTAGTCAGAATTCCCTAGTGATCTTGGTTTCCTACCAAGTCCCCAACGTAACAGAAGCCAGAGTTCAGACAATTTGATCCACTCCAATCTGTACTTTTATCATTTAATCAATCCTGTAATCCACCTCATCACAGACCTCTCTTTGGTTCTTTTCCTGCAACCCTTACTTTTCAGCTCTAATATCTTGCAATTCGAAAGAACAGCTATTGACCAGAAAGTGTAAGGACTACACACAATTTATTTTGCATAATAAACCAGAAATTAAAGTTTGAATTATCAGTTTTGTTTTTACAACTTGAAAGAAGCTGAACTGTATGGAATGCTCTTGCTAAAACTTAATTTGATACTTTAGTACTGGCTCCAGCTGTTTTTAGGGGGGGGGGGGGGAAACAATAATGCCCAGCAATCTCATTTGCATTGATCTAAAATAGCAGTTTGATACAAAACAGAGGACAGAAAGCAGTTGGGATTCAGACCTTTAGCCTACCAGCAAGTGGAATTACTCTCTTTCTCTCACTGTGAGTAAAAGAAATAACACTCAAAGATTTGGGGGAAAAAAAATGAACTGCTAATTTAAGCCATGACTTGGACCAACTGAGCAGCTACTGAATTGAAAGTCACACTATTTAATGTGATATCATCTCCAAAATCAAAACAACTGAGAGACGGTCACATCATTTTACCCCATTTGTTTGGAGTCTGATCCATATTGAAACATACAGAATAGTGAAAGACCTGGACAGAGTGGATGGTGGGAAGATGTTTCCATTTGTAGGGGAGACCAGGACCCAAGGGCATAGCCTTAGAGTGAAGGGACGACCTTTTAGAACAGAGATAAGGAGCAATTTCTTCACCTAGAGAGTGGTGATTCTATGGAATCCATTTCTACAGAAAGCTGTGGAACAAGGTCATGGAATATATTTATGACAGAGATAGATAGGTTCTTGAGTATCAAGGAGATTAAGGGCTCTGGGGACAAAGTAGGAGAATGGGGTTGAAAAACTTAGCAGCCATGATTAAAGGGCGGAGCAGACTCAAGAGGCTGCATGGCCTAAATTCTGCTCTGATGTCATATAGACTTTGTGCCTTTTCATCTGTATATTCCATCCATGATATTCCTTTAAAAAAGCTGTTTGTCTTATCTGTCTTGTTTGTCCTATTTGTGAATAAACGTCTATGTGTGCTTGGATTTAAAGTTTGTGTAAGCTTGTAGGTTTGTAATTAATACTCTGTTCTGCTACAATGTTAGAGGATAGGTTCATTACAATAAACAAATTTTTCATTTATCTTAAAAAGGGATCACAGTTAGGCATTAACTGTGGAGATGAAATTGGTCATGTGTTAAACTTGTGACAATTCATGGATTGGTAGGGCTTGGATTCCAGTACACTACTCCCATCAGGATCTTAACAAAAGAAACTTGTTCTCTCTCCACCCATACTAATCTGCTACATGCTTTCAGCACTTCACATTTTTAATTTAAGAATTTCCAGCATCAGCAGTTTTGTGAAGAAAAAGACTCTACCTAGTTAACTTCATTGATGCCACCATGGAAGTACTGTAGTCATTTTTAGATGGGAAACTCTACAACCCAGGCTATCAAAAACCTTGACAAAATTAAATTTAAAATATTAAGCAAGCTCATAGATGCTCATGCAACAAATCAAAAAAAAATTCAAACAATAAATATGAATAGAGGTGGCAATAGCAGATAAAATTTAATATGGACAAATATAAAGCACTGCGCATATGAAGAAAAATGGGTATTACAGTTACTCCATCGTTAATTTGAAGTTGAAGAGGAATCCAAGTCATGAAAGACTCAATCCTTAACTTGTCCAATTAATCCAGCAGCATTAAATGATAGACAATTAAACATTTCAAAATATTTAAAGTCAACTAGGGATTGGCAATAAGTGCTTGCTTCGCCAGTCATGTCCCATCCAATTAGTGAATTAAAAAATCCATCCTTACTAACTGCACCACGCTCCGATAAGATCATAGCGCAAGTCGAATGTCTGGTTCTGATCCCCAGGTTAAAGCCATTGTTTAAACAGCGCAGACAATATTGGAGATAACCAGTTTCAATATTAAGAACAAAATACTGTGAACATTTGATATTTACAAGATTCAGAATATAATACCTTATAGGGGAAGACTATGTCTGGAATATTATTTAAAACTAAATTACAAAAACTTGTTTACATTCAAGTTCAAACTGGCAATTGACAAAATTGCAACTAAAGTCAGTGATTTCTTCAAAAGAAGAATATAAGTAGAATAATTGAATGGATGGAATAGTGTGAATGTCCCAAATTGTTAAAAAATAACTCCATGCCACAACTGTGAAGGTTACTGGGTATTTATGTATGGGATCAATTATAATGGAATGAATCAGCTCCTTCATCTGCATTTATCTTGTGATCCTGAGATAACAAGCTGCTACATTAACCTCATTTAAAACTGCTCTCGGCATGGATGCGACAAGTTACAAGAGGGATTTTATTTGGTGTATAATCAATTTTGACTAATTCTGAAAAATGCCTGAAGCAGGCCATTTTCTGACCCTGAAAGCAATTTGTTTTAAAGACAGTAAATAAACAATACATTGCAACCAATAATATAAATGGAAATGTTGTATTTTTCTGGTGAGGTTCAAAGGAGGTTGAGTGTGACATTATGATCACAAGATGTCAATATGGCCTGATAACACAGGCTATTGTAGAACAGAAAATTATGTTAATTTTGCTCCACGAGGTTTCATGGTAATTCCAAAGTGGTCTCACTTTCAGTCCTTTGCAAATCTATACTGCATTTCAGCCAAGACAGAATTCCAATTCATTGGATTATTTAAAACTGTGTTAGAAATATACAATTAACATAGGAATTCAAAATTCAATACTTTTCTATGTTATAATTCTTTTTGGTTCAAATATATTGCTTATCTTGATTACTATGGAACTGGTAAATTTTGACCATGATCTATTTTGAAATAGTTTCCTTTCTTTCTCTTCAGAGTCATACAGCACAGTAACAGACACTTCGGTCCAACTCAACCAGACATCCCAATCTGACATTTGCCAGCACTTGGCCCATATCCCTCTAAGCCCTTCCTATTCATATACCTATCCAGGTATCTTGTAAATGCTGTAATTGAACCTGCCTCCACCGCAGAAATGATCTGAAACAGAAATCTTCCCATGTAGAGAAGCCAGAATATAAACCTCCTGTTACAAATAAGGTTTAAATTTAGTCTTATTGGAATCCTATCTGTTATATTCAAGCATATATAGGTACAGTACTGCTTTCTATCTGCTCCTCAGAATTTGAATGACAGGAAGATTTTTCCACAAGCATACTAATAATTCAATGAGACCGTATTCTTGCCTTCATAGAGTGGATTGCCCGCACATAAATTAAAAGTCTGAATTCAGCATTATTTGTAGTTTTCATGTTCATATAAACTGAGACACTTCACAAAAAGAAGGGAACACTGAATTGCATTAAATAAGCCAAGTTATGTTACAAATTTCATTTTGTAGCAGTTAAGAAAATAACAGGTTAAGGCCATTCAACCCTTCAAAATCTATTTCATCATTCTATTATGATAAAGTTGATCTATACATCAACTCCATTTACCCCATTGTTACAAATCCTTGATAGCTTTTCCTAGCAACGTTTTATCAATCACAAAATTGAACATTTCAATTGATCTTTGCTACAAATCCAGATTTATATTTCCCCTTTTGTTTGAGGTTTTGTATCCTGTTTTAATTCCCAAATAGCCTAACTCTACTTTTGAGACTATGCCAATGTTGTAATTGCACCAAAGAAAATAGTGTCTCTGTCTCTACAGTACAAGATACCTTTATCCTTTTATACAACTCTGTTACCCACTAATCAACTTTCTAAACTCAAGGGGATGCAAACAAGTTTGTTCAACCTGTCCTAAAGGTCTTAAAACCCTGCTAACTTCTGATTAATCTGCACTGTATTTCTTCAATATTTTCAAAGGTTTTGTGCCCAAATTTGAATACAGTGCCATAGAAGCAGTCCTACCAAAGTTTGGTACAATTGGAACAGCCCTTCTATTCTTTTCAAATTCAACTGCCTTGAAATTAAAATCAATATCTCATTAGCTTTTTTGATTACTTCCTGTCCCTGTGATTAAGTATTTACATAATTTGTAATTACCACACATTTGTAAAGGCTATTTGGTTTGTAAAAACAATAATCCAAAAACCTGCAAAGTGGTTCCTGGAATTACAAGACTGTGCTGTTCATTCATTGCTGCCAAAAAGGCAGAAAGATGAGAGGAGGAATTTGTTCTCCTAGAGGTTTGTGAATCTGTGGAATTCTTTATAACTGAGAGCTGTTGAGGTTGGGTCATTAAGTACATTCAAAGCTTAGATAGACAAAATTTAAATCAGCGAGGGAATGAAAGGTTATGGAGAAAAGGCATCAAAGTAGAGTTGAGGATTAATGATAGAGTAGATTTAATGGGCTGAATGGCCTATTTCTCCTCGTATGTCTTAGGGTTTTACTTATGCTTTTAACCACAAATCACATTTAGAATTTGATTAATCCTTAGGCGATACAATGGATTCTTCTAATGGTGTGAGAATTGAAAACTCCCGATAAAAAAGAGTTGAGACTGGCTGAGGACAGAAAAGCTGAAAATTAGAGGCTAAAGCCAAAATGTTCTGAACATTTTTTGACAATGAATCATGTAATTATAGCACTTTTATAATATGCAGTGAATGCAAATACTTCTGGTGAGCTGAAATTTTAGCTTTATTTTGGCTAATATTCTATTTCTGCCAAAACCATGGACCAATGCATTTCTATCAATCCACCAAAATGACCATTGCATTGCAAAATTCAAACAATTAGTGCATGTAATAGAGGATGAAGCCCACACCAACAATAAAACGGACTTTGCTGGATGATACAAAGGTGAAGCTGTGCAAACAATGTTTCAACAGGATCCCATTTTAACCCACCCGACAGCCATGATTTAGAGGAGCCAATGTTGGACTGGGACGGACAAAGTTAAAAATCACACAAAACCAGGTTATAGTCCCACAGGTTTATTAGGATGCAGTAGCTTTCGGAGTGCTGTTCTTTCATCGGGTAGCTACAAAAGATTACAGTAATACAAATGATAGTGAATAAACCTAGATTGTTCAATGAATCATTGTATCACTATAATCTTTTGCTATAAATTCTATGTCTGATGGTCCTGCTTCACAACCACCTGATGAAGAAACAGCATTTCGAAAGCCAGTGCTTCCAAATATACTTGTTGGACTATAACGTGATGTTGTGTGATTTTTAACTTTCTCTAGAGCAAGTAGGATAAACAACAAAGGTTGGCCTTGCCAGCATGTCTGTAAACATATATATAAAAAAGAAAAACCTCTAGGAAATTAACATGACTTCCTAACTCCAGCAAAAGCAAAACAGCAAAAAAATCGCACAGGAATCTTTGACATCGTTAAAATTTGCACAATATAAATCAACATAAAAATGTATCCTACAAATATGAAAAGGTGCATTTTCAAGGTACTTGTAAAAAAGACTTACTTATACACTCTCAGGTTTCAGTCAAACTTTCCACATCCCATAGTGACAGAAAACTCAGACTCTGACCTTCACCCACACATCACTGTAATAACAATATCTCTACCCAAGACATATAGTTGCTTCTCAACCCACATCTCCCCAACTTAGTTCCACTCTTTTTACGGCCTCCACCTTCCCGCTCTTCCCGGTGACCGGCATTTTTCCACCTTTTCCACATAAATATTGTTGACATTTAACTGCCCTATCAAATGGCCTAGCGAGACATTATGAATCTGCAATGCCAGTAATGCCCACATCCAATGAAATAAACAAAAACTAAATATTTTATTTTAAAAACTAGACCCTAAAACCCATGTTTGCATTTATCAAAAGAAATCGGTTTATACAGATATGAGGTGAGCAGAAATGAAAGAAAAGTAGCTTAGTCTTAATATGGTCACAGTTGCTGGTGAAAAGCATTAACAACATTAAGTATATGAGAAAAATGAAAGAGGATCCACCATAACAGAAAATTCAAATTGGACTATCATAGTATGAAAATCTTGCAATGTTATATTTGCAACAAATCCCCCAAGAAAAATCAGTATTAGTTTATTTCAACTGCATTTGAATGAAAACATTCAAATAATGGAATAATAGTACAACAAAATATTACATTATTCTTCAAATTTCAAAAAGCAGGTTGATTAAACAAAACAGATGACAAAGTTTAATGATATTGTATTTGGAATGCAGATTCTAAAATAGACAGAGCCATATTTAGTTTTAAGTCTGATTTGTATTTTTATATCATGTGTAGGAAGTAAATTATATAGTTTCAGTTTAAGATTAGATTTGTTTTGTGTGTGGTGCTATAGTGCCTGAAGTTTGTTGATACATGTACTTTTTCATAAGGGTTTCCAGCCACAGAGTTTATGGCAAACAATGCAGTGCATAAGAAATACAGCTTAAAAAAAAAATCAAGATATCTATCATCAAGGTGTCTGAAGACATAGAGACACAAACAATATAATTTAGAAAAGCATTATATGCAGGTTTAGGCAGAGCAAAAACATGCTATTAGTTTAGTAGTCTTCAAAGGTTAAGGATGGTAAGTTCCAAGTGGTTTGGAAGAAAATTCCTGAAAGCTGAGGGTATCAAGACTGCATTTGTTTATCTAGTAGCCAGTAAGAAACTTTAGACAGCAATTACAGCCCTAACGACTTAAGAATGAATTTTAAAGTGGTGATAGGTTGACCCTTCATTCAGGTTTGAATATCTGTAAGGATGTTGTCAAGAGTAAAAGGGTTGATTCTGTATTTTTGATATTTACAGTAAGTCCATTTCAAATAGTTTAAACCAATTATGATTTTGTTTCTTTTGCGTCTTATAACTGGGATGCTCTTTCGTTAAAAGTATGCTTGGGTCCTTTTTGAATATGTTCAGTAAATGACCACCATGGTGTGTTCTTGTGAGGTATATTACATTGGTTCAAATTTTGAAATAGCTTTGACTGTTGTTAAGACTTTTCTGGAATAGAAAATGCCACATGAGATTATGTGAAATCTTTGATAAAAAAAAAGTTTACCACAACTTAAAAGGTTGGCATAAAAGTCAGATCTTATGAGGCTGTGATACCTAAAATGATTACCCAATATTTAGAATTAGCTAAGATTCAGTTAGGAATGCAAAAAGAACTTGAATTAAAAATGAGAGGAGAAAAAAAATCAAAGAAATGTGTAGGGGAAAGGGAGGAGAAAAAAATATAGAAAAATGGCATTAAAAATGCTTGTATTCCAAAGAGGGAACTCAGACAACATGACTTGTTTATAATAAAGGAAGAAAGAAGAAAGTGTCAGTTCTGCTATAAGCAGTAGTTCCATTCTCGTGCAATCCCGTGTTAAAAAAATCACGTAAAAGCAGCACCATTTAACCTAATGGGGCCGGAATCACATTATAACCAATATACACTTCAAAACTTTGTGCTTTAGAAAGTGTCCCCAATTCATCAACTGTGTTATAGTAAATTCATGTTAACAAAATACAGAAGGACCTGTAATAGCTCAGAGGATGATTCTGATTCTAGTGAGAAATTTAACTAGGAATGTGCATTCAGTGCGTAAATTTACAAAGAATGAAGTCAGAAGATGGTTTTTCAGAAAGGATATCTGTGAATTTAAAGTGGAAGACTATCACAGACTAGGAGTCAAACAAAAATCTAGAAATACAACATCTGTGGTGCCTGAGTTAATGTTTCCAGTTCATGGTCTTCATTAAAAGTGGAAAATGTCTGAGATGTAAAAGGTTTCCAATGAGTAGACAGGTGGGGGCTGAACACAATGCCAAGTTTTAATAAGGCAAAAAGATGGAGAGATTAAATTACAAAAATGATGATGCGAGGTGAAAGGTTATGGTAATGGAAAAAAAATCAAGAAACAAATAAGATCTGGATGTGATCAGGCCAGATGAGGATGGCAGATTTCCTTCCCTAAAGTGTAAAGGTGAAAGAGTTTCTTATGGCAGTTTCATAGCACCATCACTAAGATGATTCAGTGGGAGATAGAAAATAACAAATTAATTTATTCTGCTTAGACATCACTACAATGCAAATAAAAATGCAAGTTAGATTTTTGATGGGCTACAAATCACCAAGTCAGCACCAGAAGGATAAGTTGCTCTTATAATTAGGGTATGTGAAAACCAACAAGGTATTTTAACTGAGACTTCAGTGAAACAAAAAAAACCTGGGAAAACCAAGCTGTGATTTCTTAATCAACTGTGAATTCATATGGGTATACTGAATAGCACAGATGGTGCTGGCTAGGTCCAGCATACTACATTCCATTTTAATGGATTCCACAGAATATCTTAACATAAGCTTGCATTTTATTTGATGTTATTTACTCATCCAGGCAGTCAGCAATTTCACATGAACATGAAAGGAAAATCACTTAAATTTATAAACTGACAAGTTAAAAAAATAAAGCCAGTAAAAAGTTTAGCAGTGCATACGTTTAACTTACAGCAGCAGTTTCAGCATGTATTTTGAAATAGATGTTCTATACAGTTATATATTGTTAGCACTGGTGGTTACAGAAACAGTTAATATGCTACACTTGAAAAGTTTATGATTTTTGAAATCTACTTAGTCATTAAGGTGTAAATATGTACAGCTGTTCAATGGCTTCTGTATCCTATTGGACAATATTATTTGAACAGGAAGCAGAGATGGTACACTCCATTACCCAACAATGCAAAGGAGTATAATTATAAGTAAATTCATTGCATTTAATACAGATTTGCATCAGTATTTAGCATGTACATTGTTTTTATTTTTACATATACAGGATAAAGGTTATTTTATATTTTTGAATTAATAAGTTTCACCACACTGATCCAAGTCCAGTATAAGACTCTTTAGTAATGAACTAATAATTTCAGGGAAGAATTTCCATAATGACATAGTTACTTTAGGTAGTTTCTATATAAAATGTCATTAGTAAGAGTAGACTTGCGAGTCAATGGCAGCCAGTACGTTGAGAACCATAGAAGAGCTATTCATGCTTCTGATATTTCAGATTTACTGAGTGCTATGGCCAGTTCCAAATCCTCTTGTTCTTGCTGATTTAATCTCGCTAGTCGTTCCTTCTCTGCTCGTTCACTTTCTCTTTTAGCCCATTCTATCTGGTCTTCCTCACTGGGGTACTGAAACAGTCAAAAACAAAACGACAGAAAAATACAAACTATTTCTTATAAACAGCACACTGAAAACAGGAAAAAAAAGTGGTATATTTTACACAAACAATAGTGGCTCAGCTGATATTTTAAGGAAATGAAAGTCAGTTTACCTTTAGACGTACACATGTTGCAAATTTGTTGCTACAACTACAAACATTATTAGTTCATAACTTTTGAGATGCTTAACATTTAATCGGGAGAACACTAGCCTCACGTTAGCAATCGCCATTATTGACCAACAGTTTTAGTGTTCAAATAAAAACAAAATACTACGGATGTTGAAGATCTGAAATAAAACCACAAAGAGCTGGAGGAACTCAGCAGATCTGGCAGCATCTGTGAAGACAGAAACAGAGTTCAAAAGTTTACCTTGGAACTGAATTGGAGTCATGGGACACTAAATGTTAACTCTGTTTCTCTCTTCATAAATTCTGCCTGATCTGCTGAGTTTCTCCAGCACCATGTTTTATTTCACAGTACTGAATGGTTCCTGATTAAGTTTATGCAATTCCAATACTAGATTCAATTGCTTCTCATAGATTTGCTTTGGGGTGGATAGGCATACACATAACTGCATTAACAAGGAAGAAAACATAACTAGAGTCACTACAGAGCTCAAACATTTGACCACATTTACCAAAATATTAAGAGTACTTTGCTCTACAAACTGGTAATTACTTGAAACAAAACATATTCAGTTTATCTCCAAGTTCAAATTATGTTCCAGAAACTTAGACCTGGGCATAACCAGAAAAGATGAAGCAATTTTGGAGATGCAAAGAAGCTAGAATTAAAGGAGAACAGAGATCTCCTGAGAGACTGGAGAAGATTAGAGGGTGGGCAGGGTGAGGCCATGAAGGCATCAGAAAACAAATCAAATTACTTTAAAATCAAAATGAGCGAATGGTGGTCAGATGATGGTGGAAGAGGACCTGCTTCAATTTAAGACACTGGAACCAGGGCTTTGGATGATCAAGTTTATAGAAGGTAGAATCTGGATGATCAGCCAGGGGTACATTGGAATAATCAAGTCTCCAGGTAAGAAACGCACAAGAGAAGGTTACACCAACAGATAGGCCATGGTACAGAGATGCAAATAGGTTGTCCTAGTGATGGCATGAATGCGATTGGAAGCTCATCCCAGGATCAAGTGTGACATCATGACTGTGAACAGACTGGCTTAATCACAAACTGTAAACAAGGAGAGGAATGGAATCTGTAGCCAGGAAATGGAGTTTGGAACAGGGGCTAAAAACAACGGCTTCAGTCTTTTCAATATTTAACTGGAGCCATTTTTTATTCACCCAATTACCGATGACAGACAAGCAGTCTGATTATTTAGCAACAGTGGAGAAATCAAGGGAAGGTGTAAGGTGAAGTAGCACTGTATTTCATTCGAATACCTATGTAAACTGACACTGCCTTCAGAAGAAGTTGATAAAAAGCAACAGCTGGATGAGGAAGTGGAGTGTCGAGGATAACTCTTTGGGGAAACATTAGAGGTAAGTGGTGTGGGAACAAGAACAGAAACCATTGCAAGTGACTCTCTGGTTGTCATTGGGCAGTTAAGAGTAGAACCATGTGAGTGCATTTTGATTCAACTGTTGACAGTGGAGAGGTATTAAGGAGGATGGTGTGGTAACCCTGTCATAGGCTGCAGGCAGGTTGTGAAGGTTAACAAGGGAAGGCTTATATTTGTAACAATGATACAGAATATCATTTGTGACTGTTAAGAGGAGCTTCAGTACTGCAACAACAGAACCTGTTGTAGGGATTCAGACATGGGAAAGCAGGGAATGGATTTGAAAGGCCAACATGTTTAGGGACTTTAAAAAAGAAAAGGGAGATTGAAGGTGGCATAGTGGTTTAAAACATGGAACCATTAACAGTATCAGCCAACGTGGGGGCCAATAGGGGAAGTTGAGTGATCAGCAGTTTAATGGGAATAGGATGGAGGAAACAAAGGTGGTTCTCATAAACAAGAGCTCAGAGTTGACATCAAGGAGACAATAGAGGAACTGCAGAAAGCTGAGAGATGAGAGTCAAGGCAGAAGGAGCAGAAAATAAGTTTGGCCAAGTGGACAAATAAATATGGCAGAGGCACCATACAAGCGTGTCTCAGTCTTATTGATAAAGAGGCTTATGAGCTTCTCATGTAGAAACTGGGGGGGACAGGGGCTAAGGACAATGGTTGGTAGTACAGAAAATAAACCTGGTGTTATTTCTGTTTTCCAAGATGATTCCAAATAATGAGTATGTTGACCAGAATAGGATGGGATTCTGTAGCATTTCAAATGATTTGGCCAGATCATATTTTTGTTCCTCTCAAGTGTGCATCCTTTGGACCTAAGAAGCAGGGATGAGGGTTAAACCAGTTGAAACTCTCAGAGTGAGAGAACTATGGTTTGACTGGGGACTGGGGCAGAAAATGCAGCAGTATTGCTCTAGTAATGCAGATGCTTAGGCTAAATGTTTTGAGAACGTGTGTAAAATCCCACCTCTGCAGCTAGTGGAATTTAACTTCAAAGAATTAATCTGTAAACAAAGCTAGACTCATAACCTTGACAATCATTGATTTTTGTAAAAAGCCACTGGGTTCACTAATATCCTCCAGGGAAGGAAATTTGCCATCTTTACCAAGTGTAGACTATACATGAACTTCAGACCCAAAGCAACATGACTGACTCTCAACTCAAATATCCCAGCAAGCAAGTCAATTCCAGGGCAATTAGGGGTAGGTAACAACTTCCAGCTACATCCATACTCCATGGAAGAATTAAGAACTAGGATTAAAAAGGTCGAGATGAGTGTTTAAGCAAAACAGCAACTGTGGAAATGCTAATGGTGAGTAAATAGATGACTGGGAATTTGAATTAAATTGTTTTTCCCAGAAACAAGTAACAAAGGGGTAGGGTTAGAGTGGAAAAGGGGAGTGTGGGTAGTAAGTGATGCAAGGAAATGATCAGAGACGGTTTTATCTCAGATTGATACAGTGGGACGAGGGAGATCTTATGAGATGGCAAGGTCAAGAAGGTGATGGTGAATATTGTTTGCAGACTTATTGGGGATGGAGGGATTTCAGAATGAATAAAGATCATGATGAATTGAGATCAAAGTTGAAACCGCAGAGGATAGGGAGTAATTTGATGGTGAGGCCGTGAGAGGAAAGACTATAAGATGTGGAGTAGAATTATGCCATTTTGCCCACTGAGGCTGCTCCACCACTTGATCATTGCTGATATGTTTCTCAAACTCATTCTCCTGCTTTCTCCCCATAACCCTTGCTCCCCATACTAATCAGTAGTAAGCAATGAACATATCTCTGTGTGATAATATTTTTGTTATATTGGGGAGGGCAGTACAATGATTAAACCGACAGAAAATTAACAAGACAATCAGTGATGTTTAAACTAGTTGGCAGATCATGTTTGATGAATCTAAATGAATTTTTATGAAGTAACTAAGAAGGTTGATGAAGGGAATGCAGTGGATGTTGTTTAAAGGAATGTTAAGAAAGTGCCTTAAGAAACATGATATAAAATAGTTGGTTAACAAGTGTGAAACTTGTGGAATAAGAGTGTCAGTGTCAACTTCAATAAAAAAATTTGGCTGAAGGTTTGAAGTCATCAAGTTGTGAGAAATGGTTGTATTTCAGACATGAGGATGATGGACAATTATGTTCCTCTACAACTATAGTACTGTATCAAATCACAACATTTTAAGAAGGTTGAGGGGTCCTGTAGACAATGCAGAAGAGATTTGCTAGAACAGCTCCAAAATGGAAGGAATTCAGCTCCAAGGTTAGGTTAGAGAAGCTTAATCATTTTAAGTAAAGGAGGGTAAGAGGAGATCTGATGGAACTTTACAAGAAGACAGACAAGTTTAGATAAGGCAGTCAACAAAGGGCTGTTCTCATTTGCTGTTGGTACAAGAACTAAAGACCAACACATTTAAATACCTTGGGCAAGATGTAAGGATGTAACTTTTCTTTTAAAAACATCGGGACTAGTTAGACCGAGAACTTGCTGCCCATGAAGGTAGCACAAACGGAGACTATCAATGATTTCAAAGAAAACTGGATAGGCACTGGAGTGAAATAAACTTGCAGGGCTATAGGGTCAGAGTTTTGGAGTGGAACTGACTGGATTGCTTGACAGAAAGCTGACATGGACTCAATGGGGCATATGGCATCCTTCTGTGCCACAGTGACTCCAGGTTTCTTCAAATCAAGATATCTCCTTAGCTTTGGCAATGACAGAAATCTTGATTGTTGGCTTTGGTAAATGTCGCTGGCAGGTGTTTTGAAGGGAATACTTTCAAGAGTGACCTGCTGGTGACTAGCTCATCCAATTTCTACCTTCTGACAATACTGATAAGAGCAAACAAGCATTTTAGGAAACCCTGATTAAGAATAGGTATTCTGCCACTTCTTCATTTGGCACAAAATTCCCAGTCAGTAGGAGAGGCTCCACACTGCCAAAAATAGATAAATAAAATTCTTGAAAGACACTGATTTTTGTACCTTAAAATTATCAAACACACACACAAACAAAAACACACACACTTACAGCATTGAAGTTTGCAAAATTTGTGGTGTCTCCAACATCTTTACTTGGAGAGGTAGGAGCAAATGGGTCAAGATGATTCTCTTTATGGAATGAATCCCCTGAATTAAACGGATGGAAAGGATCATTTAACTTGGAGTTGGATGATTCTGATTTTACAAGGGAAAGTCTTTTACCTACATTTAAAATAAACACACAATAATAGTAAGTGCCTTTGCCATTAAAACTCTCAACATCCCTTGTCATGGAAGAGAGTTGAAATGGTTCATTTTTAAATCAATTAAAGTTTGATGAGGAGGTAAGTGAACTATCATTGTAAATTTGGAAAGAAAAATCCCTACAGTGAGCAAAGGATACATGCTTAACATTATCTAAAGTTGAAACTTTATTGCTGGAACAGCACAGCAGGTCAGGCAGCATCCAGGGAACAGGAGATTCGACGTTTCGGGCACAGGCCCTTCTTCATTCCTGAAGAAGGGCCTGTGCCCGAAACGTCGAATCTCCTGTTCCCTGGATGCTGCCTGACCTGCTCTGCTGTTCCAGCAATAAAGTTTCAACTTTGATCTCCAGCATCTGCAGACCTCACTTTCTCCTCTAACATTATCTAAACAATTACAAGAAATATAATTAACATTTGAAACAAAATTAGCACTTTTGATGTCCTCCTATTCACTTACCAGGTGGTGGAGGAGGGGGTCTTGTTGGAGTGCCAACCTTTGGTGGTAAAGCTGGAGGAACCTCATCAATGTTTATAGGTTCATCTGTGAATCCAGTTTTTCCAAATGCATCATTACTAGGGTCTATTCCTGTAGCAGAACTGAATGGATCTTGCTGGTCAGACTGAAGTTTTATGTTCAGAGGAAACAAAAAGGAAAATATTACCAGTGATATCAAACTTATGCTGAAAAAGATATTCAGTGGACTTAATGCAGCCACAAAGAACTCACACAAATGTCCAAAGAATTGAATCAGTACAACATGTTTTCATGTAGTAATATCAAAGATTGAACCGGTCTACTTTCCCGTATCATTGAGCCAACTTACCCAAATTATAAAAAATAACCTTTCAATTTCGCTCCATTATGATAAGGCCAATAGTTGATCTATGTGCCCACAAAACATTACATTTTTAGAGATCTTACTGTGTCCTTGTTTTTTTTTAAATATCTGTCTTCAAAACTGAAAGAGGTGTAACAGATAAGTCTTGTCAAATGTAGTGAATGTTAGAGATCTCCCAATGTAGTGAATGTTAGGGGTCTATTGATTACATTTTGTCAGTATTCACATCAGAAAAGGGCAATGTTTGTGAGAATACAGAGATACAGGCTACTAGAATAGATGTGATTACAGTTGACAAAGATGAGGTTTTAGCAATTTTGGAAGATCTGAAAATAGATAAGATTCCTGGGCTGGATGGGATTTATTCATGGATTCTCTGGGAAGCTAGGAAGGAGATTGCAGAGCCTTTGGCTTTGATCTTTATGTCATCATTGTCGACAGGGGTAGTGCCAGAAGACTGGAGGATAGCAAATGTTGTTCCCTCGTTTAAGGAGAAGGGTTGGGACAACCCTAGTAATTATAGGCCAGTGAGCCTTACTTCAGTTGTGGGTAATGTGTTGGAAAAGGTTATAAGAGGTAGGATTTATAATAATCTGGAAAGGAATAATTTGATTAGGGATAGTCAACACAGTTTTGTGAAGGATAGGTCGTGCCTCAATAACCTTACTGAGTTCTTTGAAAAGGTGACAAAACAGATGGATGAAGGTAAAGTGGTGGATGTGGTGTATGTGGAATTCAGTAAGGTGTTTGATAAGGTTCTACACGGAAGACTATTGGACAGAAGACGATTGGACAAAATAATGAGTGTCATGATTGAAGATGATTTAGCTGTTTAGATCAGAAATTAGCTAGCTGAAAGAAGACAGAGGGTGGTGGTTGATGGGAAATGTTCATCCTGGTGCTCAATTACCAGTGGTATGCCACAAGGATCTGTTTTGGGCCCACTGCTGTTTATCATTTTCATAAATGATCTGGACGTGGGCATAGAAGGATGAGTTAGTACATTTGCAGATGACACTAAGGTAGGCAGAGTTGTGAATAGTGCTGAAGGAAGTTGTGGATTACAGATGGATAGAGATAAGATACAGAGCTGGGCTGAGAGGTGACAAATGAAGTTTGATGCTGAAAAGTGTAAGGTAGTTCACTTCAGAAGTAACAGGAATGCAGAGTACTGGGCTAATGGTAAAATTCTTGGCAGTGTAGATGAACAGATAGATCTGTGTCCAGGTGCATAAATCCCTGAAAGTTGATAGGGCTGTTATGAAGGCGTATGGGTGTGTTGGCATTTATTGGTAGTGGGATTGAGTTTTGGAGCCACGAGGTCATGCTTCAGCTGTACAAGACACTGGTAAGGCCGCATCTGGAGTATTGCATACAGTTCTGGTCACCACATTATAGGAAGGATGTAGAAGCTTTGGAAAGGCCTCAGAGGAGATTTACTAGGATGTTGCCTGGTATGGAGGGAAGGTCTTATGAGGATTGGCTGAGGGAACTGAGGCTGTTTTCGTTGGAGAGAAGAACATTGAGAGGTGATTTAAATCGAGACGTGCAAAATAATTAGAGGGTTAAATAGGGTGGACAATGAGAGCTTTTCCTTGGATGGTGAAGGCTAACATGAGGGGACATAGCTTTAAATTAAGGGGTGATAGATTTAGGACTGATATCAGGGTTAGTTTCTTCACTCAGTAGTAGGGGCGTGAAACGGCCTGCCTGCAACAAGAATAGACTTGCCGACATTAAAGGCATTTGAATGGGCATTGGACATACATATGGATAATAATGTAACGGTGTAGGTTAGATGGGCATCAGATTAATTTCACAGGTTGATGCAACATTGAGGGCCGAAGGGCCTGTACTGCACTAGAATGTTCTATGTTTATATACATTAGGAAGAATAGCAAATTATATCTTTTTTATTCTTCGGAGAAACTTCAAAGTCTATGTGCTTCTTTTGTTGCATCTTTTTACTTCAATTCATTCTCTGAATATGAGCTACTTTGGAAATGTTGTCAGAGTTCGAACACAAGACGCACACAACAGGTTGTGCACAGTAAGTTCACACAAAAAGCAAAGTGCAAAAATGTTAGCTAATGGTTTCTTGACTGAAGGATAAATACTGAAATAGGACATGGAGTCTTTTGTATCCACCAGAAAGTGCAGAAGGTACCTTGGTATCATGTCTCACCTGAAAGATAACATCTGACACAACAGCATACCCTCAATACTAAAGAGAAGTGGGCAAAATCTCAGCAGATGGAAGATAGTGTGGAAAATGGGTGAACAGGCACTTTGCCAGGAAGAACAGAGAATAAATACATAAAGTCTGCAGACAACTGCAGCAGTGTGCGTGTCTGGGGTTCTTGTACGCTAGCCTTTTGTGATTCATATACAAATACAGCAGGGAGTCGGGATGGCAAACAGAATGTTGGTTTTTACTTCAAAGGGAATGGAGTACAAAAATAGGGAAGTCTAAGTAAAATGAGAAAAGGTACTAGTCATACCACACTTGGAATACTGTAAACAACAGCAAAGTGCTTGATGCTTAACTGCCCTCTGGGCAATTAGGGATGGGCAATAAATGCTGGTCCAGCCAGTGATGCCCTCATTCCATGAATGAATAAATACAATTAATCTAAGGAAAGATATACAGGCATTGGAGGCTGTCCAGAGAAGGATTACCAAGTTAATACCAGGTATTAAAGGAATGTCTTTGCGCAAGTCTAGCAGCAGACAGCATAATCTCAGGGTTTCGAATAGAGTGGTGCTGGAAAAGCAAAGCAGTTCAGGCAGCATCCGAGCAGTAAAATCGACGTTTCGGGCAAAAGCCCTTCATCAGGAATACAGGCAGAGTGCCTGAAGGGTGGAGAGATAAATGAGAGGAGGGTGGGGGTGGGGAGAAAGTCGCATATAGTACAATAGGTGCGTGGGGGAGAGGGTGAACGTGATAGGTCAGGGAGGAGGGTGGAGTGGATAGGTGGAAAGGAAGATAGGCAGGTAAGACAAGTCATGGGGACAGTGCTGAGCTGTAAGTTTGGAGCTGGGATGAGGTTGGGGAAGGGGAAATGAGGAAACTGGTGAAGTCCACATTGATGCCCTGGGGTTGAAGTGTTCCGAGGCAGAAGATGAGGCGTTCTTCCTCCAGGCGTCAGGTGGTGAGGGAGCAGCGGTGAAGGAGGCCCAGGACCTCCATGTCCTCAGCTGAGTGGGAGGGAGAGTTGAAATGTTGGGTCACAGGGCGTGTGGTTGATTGGTGCGGATGTCCCAGAGATGCTCCCTAAAGCGCTCTGCTAGGAGGCGTCCAGTCTCCCAATGTAGAGGAGACCGCATTGGGAGCAACGGATACAATAAATGATATTGGTGGATGTGCAGGTAAAACTTTGATGGATGTGGAAGGCTGCTTTGGGGCCTTGGATGGAGGTGAGGGAGGAGGTTCAGAAGAACAGAAAATACTGAAAACATTGAGCAGACCCTGCACCTTCTAGGGAAAAGAAACTCTTATCGCAACTCAAAATGTTAATTTTGTTTCTTTCTCCACAGATGCTGCCAGACATGCCTCAGTGTTTCCATAAGTTTATGTTTCAAGCCTATTTTTAAAGTACACTAATAAGAAAACATTTACAACGGAAGGAGATTGTGAAACAAAACATTAAAAATAACAAAATATTCTAAGGACACATTTTGCATAGATTTCTAAATTAATTACCTGTGATAATGTGTTAAAATCAGCAAACCCACTTCCAAATGAATCACTTCCAAACACTGAGACAAAAGGGTCTGCAACTAGAACAGAGACAGATAAAGTTATCAAGAAAAAAGTCACATCACAGAGAAAGCAATTTTCTTTATCCACATGTTGGCTTTATTAAAAATGCAATAGATAGGAACCAATAAGGTCTCAGAGGCTCTTGTGATTGTAAGTTATTTACTAAGATAAATTCGTAACGATTGATATTCACCCTTCATTGAAAAAGATAATTAAGGCTTAAAACTTCGAAACAAATTTGTCAAAAATCACCAAAGAACTGTGAATGCTGAAAATCAGAAACTGCTGGGAAAACTCAGCAGGTCTGGCAGCATCTCTAGAGAGAAAGCAGAGTTCACATGTCAGGTTCAGTGACAAAGAAAGGTTGTTGAAAAAAAGTGCATACGTTTTTAAGTTATGCTTCTATCAAGTGAACAGACACATGAATATTTTACAACATCTCTGCATATCAAGGTGCACACTCACATTTATTCTGTGAATGTGTCTATTGATATTTTTAAGTATTGATTCTTAATTTATGTCCTTATTTCTCAATATATTTTGCTATAGTCACAGAGGTGTACAGCACGGAAACAGACCCTTTGGTCCATCTCGTCCATGCTGACCAGCTATCCCAACCCAATCTAGTCCCACCTGCCAGCACCCAGCCCATATCCCACTAAACCCTTCCTATTTATATACCCATCCAGATGCCTTTTAAATGTTGCAATTGTACTAGCCTCCACCACATCCTCTGGCAGCTCATTCCATACCCGTGAAAAAGTTGCTCCCTTAATCTCTTTTATATCGTTCCCCGCTCACCCTAAACCTATGCCCTCTAGTTCTGGACTCCCCTAACAGTGAAAAGACTTTGTCTATTTATCCTATCCATGCCCCTCATGATTTTGTAAACCTCTATAAGGCTCTCAGCCTCTGACACTCCAGGGAAAACAAGCCCAGCCTATTCAACCTCTCCCTATAGTTCAAATCCTCCAACCCTGGCAACATCCTTCTAAATCTTTTCTGAACCCTTTCAAGTTTAACATCTTTCCGATAGGAAGGACATCAGAACTGCAAACAATATTTCAAAAATGGCCTAACCAATGTCCTGAACAGCTGCAACATGACCTCCCAACTCCTGTACTCAATTCTCTGACCAATAAAGGAAAGCATACCAAATGCCTTCTTCACTATCCTATATACCTGCAATTCCACTTTCAAGGAGCTATGAACCTGCATTCCAAGGTCTCTTTGTTCAGCAACCCTCTCTAGAACCTTACCATTAAGTGTATAAGTCCTGCTAAGATTTGCTTTCCCAAACTGCAGCACCTCACATTTATCGGAATTAAACTCCATCTGCCACTTCTCGCCCATTGGTCCATCTCATCAAGATCCTGTTGTAACCTAAGATAACCCTCTTCTCTGTCCACTACACCTCCAATTTTGGTGTCATCTGCAAACTTACTAACTGTACCTCTTATGCTCACATCCAAATCATTTATATAAATGATGAAAAGTAGTGAACCCAGCACCAATCCTTGTGACACTCCACTAGTCACAGGCCTCCAGTCTGAAAAACAACCCTTTACCACCACTCTCTGTCTTCCTCCTTTGAGCCAGTTCTGTATCCAAATGGCTAGTTCTCCCTGTATTCCGTGAGATCTAACCTTGCTAGCCAGCCTCCCATGGGGAACCTTGTTGAACGCCTTACTGAAGTCCATATAGATCATGTCTACCGCTCTGCCCTCATCAATTTTCTTTGTTACTTCTTCAAAAAACTCAATCAAGTTTGTGAGACATGATTTCCCATGCACAAAGCCATGTTGACTATCCCTAATCAGTCCTTGCCTTTCCAAATACATGTACATCCTGTCCCTCAGGATTCCCTCCAACAACTTACCTACCACCGACGTCAGGTTCACCGGTCTATAGTTCCCTGGCTTGTCCTTAACACCTTTCTTAAACAGTGGCACCACGTTAGCCAACCTCCAATCTTCCGGCACCTCACCTGTGACTATTGATGATACAAATATCTCAGCAAGAGACCCAGCAATCACTTCCCTAGCTTCCCACAGAGTTCTCGGGTACACCTGATCAGGTCCTAGGGACCTATCCACTTTTATGCATTTCAAGACATCCAGCACTTCCTCCTCTATAATATGGACATTTTACAAAGTGTCACCATCTATTTCCTTACATTCTATAGCTTCCATGTTCTTTTCCACAGTAAATCCTCATGCAAAATACATGTTTAGTATCTCCCCCATCTTCTGCAGCTCCTCACAAAGGCTGCCTTGCTGATCTTTATGGGGCCCTATTCTCTCCCTAGTTACCCTTTTAGAACATACAACACTACAGCGCAGAACAGGCCCTTCAGCCCTCGATGTTGCACCGACCTGTGAATTATTCTCAGCTCGTCCCCCTACACTATCCCAAAATCATCGATGTGCTTATCTAAGGATTGTTTAAATCTCCCTAATGCGGCTGAATTGACTACATTTGCATTCTCCTTAATTCTATTTGCCAAAGATATCTCATGTCTCCTTTTGGCATTCCACGCCCATACCATTCTCTGCGTAAAGAACTTTCCTCTGACATCTGTCTTAAATCTATCACCCCTCAATTTGTAGTTATGCCCTCTCGTACAAGCTGACGTCATCATCCCAGGAAAAAGTACTTCACTGTCTACCCTGTCTAATCCTCTGATCATCTTGTATTCTCTATCAAATCCCCCTTAGCCTTCTTCTTCTTTCCAATGAGAACAGACCCAAGTCTCTCAGCCTTTCCTCATAATAATACCTTCCCTCAAGACCAGGCAACATCCTGGTAAATCTCCTCTGCACCTTTTCCAATGTTTCCACATCCTTCCTGTAATGGGGCAACCTGAACTATACACAATATTCCAAGTGTGGCCACACTACCATTTTGTATAGTTGCAGCATGATATTGCAGTTCCAGAACTCAATCCCTCTACCACCGTATGCCTTCTTCACAGCACTATCCACCTGGGTGGCAACTTTCAGGGATCTATACACATGGACTCTAAGATCCCTCTGCACATCCACACTACAAATAATCTTTCCATTGACCCAGTACTCTGCCTTCCTGTTATTCTTCCCAAAGTGCATCACCTCACATTTAGCTGCCTTGAACTCCATTTGCCACCTCTCAACCCAATTGTGCAGTTTATCCAAGTCCCCCTGCAACCTGTAACATTCTTCCAAACTGTCCACTACTCCACCAACTTCAGTGACGTCTGCAAATTTACTAATCCATCCACCCATGCCTGCGTCTAAGTCATTTATAAAAATGACAAACAACAGTAGTCCCAAAACAGATCCTTGTGGCACACCACTAGTAACTGGACTCCAGACTGAATATTTTCCATCAACCACCACTCACTGCCTTCTTACAGAAAGCCAGTTTCTAATCCAAACTGCTAAATCACTCTCAATTCCATGCCTCTGCATTTTCTCCATTAGCCTACCATGTGGAACCCTTTCAAAGGCTTTACTGAAGTCCATGTATACCACGTCAATTGCCCTACCCTCATCTACATGCTTGATCATGTTCTCAAAAAACTCAATGAGGTTTGTGCAACCTGCCCTTGACGAAACCATGTTGACTATCTGAAATCAAATTGTTGCTTGTTAGGTGATTATAAATCTTATCTCTTATAATCCTTTCCAAAACCTTTCCTACAACAGAAGTAAGGCTCACTGGTTTAGACATTTTTGTTCTTAATGTTTTTGTAAAAACCCTTTGCATTCTCCTTAATTCTATTTGCCAAAGATATCTCATGGCCCCTTTTGGCCCTGCCTTATTTCCCAAGAGTAGGTCAAGTTTTGCACCTTCTCTAGTAGGTACACCCACATACTGAAACAGAACATTTTCTTGTACACACTTGAGAAATTCCTCTCCATCTAAACCCTTAACACTATTGCAGACCCGGTCTAAGTTAAAATCCCCTATCATAACCACCCTATTATTCTTAAAGGTAACTGAGATCTACTTACAAATTTGTTTCCCAATTTCCCTCTGATTATTCGGGGGTCTATAATACAATCCCAGTAAGGTGATCATCCCTTTCTTATTTCTCAGTTCCACCCAAATAACTTCCCTAGATATATTTCCGAGAATATCCTCCCTCAGTACAGCTGTAACGTTATCCCTTATCAAAAACATCACTCCCCCTCCTCTCTTGCCTCCCTTTCTATCTTTCCTGTAGCATTTGTATCCTGGAACATTAAGCTGCCAGTCCTGTCCATCCCTGAGCCATGTTTCCATAATTGCTATGATATCCCAGTCCCATGTTCCTAACCATGCCCCGAGTTCATGTGCCTTTCCCGTTAGGCTTCTTGCATTGAAATAAATGTAATTTAATTTATCAGTCCTACCTTGTTCTCTGCTTTGTCCCTGTCTGCCCTGACTAACTCGCTTCTGTTCTCAACTGAACCAGTCTCAGCTTGATCTCTTTCCTCACTATCTCCTGGGTCCACCCCCTCACCTTAATAGTTTAAATGCTCCCGAGCAATTCTAGCAAATCTCCTTGCCAGTGTATTAGTCGCCTTCCAATTTAGGTGCAATCCGTCCCTCTTGTACAGGTCACTTCTACCCCAAAAGAGGTTCCAATGACCCAAAAATGTGAATCCTTCTCCCATACATCAGCTCCTCAGCCATGCATTCATCTGCCCTATCCTCCTATTCCTGCCCTCACTAGCTCGTAGCACCGGGAGTAACCCAGATATTACTACTCTCGAGGATCTCCTTTTTAAATTCCTGCCAGACTCTCTGTAATCTCCCTTCAGAATCTCAACCTTTTCCCTTCCTATGTCGTTAGTTCCAATGTGGACAATGACTTCTTGCTGACCCCTCTCCCCCTTGAGAACATTCTGCACCCTCTCTAAGACATGCTTGATCCTGGCACCAGGGATGCAACATACCATTCTGATTTTTCGCTGCTGGCCACAGAAATGTCTGTCTGTACCTCGGACTAGAGAGTGCCCTAACACAAACAATCTCTTGGAACCCGACGTACCTTTCATTACATTAGAGCCAGTCTCAATACCAGAAACTTGGCTGTTCGTGCTACATTCCCCGGAGAATCCATCGCCCCCTACATTTTCCAAAACAGCATACTTGTTTGAAATGGGGACAGCCACAGAAGACCCCTGCACTACCTGCCTACCCCCTTACCTTTTCTCGAGTTAACCCATCTATGTGACTGTATCTGAGACTTGCCCCCCTTCCTATAACTGCCATCCATCACATCCCTTTGCTCTTGTAAATTCCTCATTGCCTCTAACTGTCTCTCTAACCATGATCCTGCTGAGCTCAAGCCAGCTCCACGTTTTCTGCAACAGTGACTATGCTTCAAAAGTACTGGCTGTAAACGGTTTTCAAACATTGGTCAAGTTGTCAAAGAAACTATGCAAATGCAAGGTCTTTATTTTACATGCAAATTTCATAGTCTTGTGCATTAGTTATGTGAGGTCCCCTACTTACGAATATGCAACTCATGAATGCTCATACATGGAAAGATGTGCCCAAAAAGTAGTATCACTTTCAATATCCAACATATGATCATTTCCTGTTCTTAGAAGGGGCTGCTTTATATTGTCCTGCATTGTGTTCCAATTTGCATGAAGTTCGACTGACAAATAAACTCAGGAACAGAACCTGTTTGCAACCTGGGGACTTCCTATACTTTGAAGTCGACTCCTAAATGATATTTTATTGGAACAGTAAACTTTTGATTGTACTTTGCTTTCATAAAGTATGCAATCACACATTCAGTTGTTAAGAGGGGTCCATGCTTGAAGCAGAAACACTGTAGTTTAAGGGGTTGAGGCACCTTGCCTTATTTGATGAGAAAACTCCGCAATTAGTTAGAACTGAGATTTGGGATGGTGGTGGAAGTGGGGTGTGATGGGAGGTAGCACAGAGCGAGCAAGAGGGTGAGCTAAAAAGGAGTGAAGAGAGAGGCTGTGCTGGTGAGAATCTAAAATGGAAGAGAGTCCCTGCATTTTAGAGACCATGTAAGGTGAAATTCCTGCCAGAGGATGTACAGGTTATGAACAGTTTTAACTTGGTTCAGTCACAATAAGCTGTGTACCATCAGGAGGAGAGATGACATCCAGAGTGCAACACAGCCCGAATGAGTATATAGTTCTGGGACAAAAACAGAAGTTGATGGAAAAGCTCCGCAGGTCTAGCAGCATCTGTGAAGAGAAATCAAAGTTAACGTTTCAGGTCCGGTGACCCTTCCTTAGATCTTTTCTGGTTTCTGATTTACAGCATTCGCAGTTCTTTCGGTTTTCATATTGTTTGGGAATTTGGAGGTAGTGTGGGAATACAATTGGTAAAGTCTCTCTTCTTTCTCTATTTTAAGAGTTTAAAAATTAATAGTCTAGATAAAATGTTAATAAAAAGGTAGCTGACTCAGCTGATTGAGTTATCACCTGAAGTCTGAATTGGGCTTTAACAGGTGTTAATTACTCGTGAAACTAAGTGTTTGTCATCACAGTTCTGAAGGCCTGTTGAAAGCGCATAATCAGTAAGCTTCGCATGTTCAGGAAGGAGAGATCACATCCAGAGTGAGACACTGCCCAAGTGAGGACTGTACACACCTCAGGGACTTTGGAGGCAGTGTGGGAATTTGGTACAGAAGGAAGAGATGCTTTTTGCTTGTTTTTACAAGATAAATTTAAGGAAAGTATCAAGGGCCCAGTAAAAGGAAGAATGACATCACAGGAAAACCACAAATTCACTGGTTGGTAAAAGCTGTTAGTTTGACTATTGTACATTACTTTAAGATTGAAGGTAAATGGGGTAAGTACGTACAGGCTACAGATTACAAATTATTATTACAAGACCAGTCGAAATTTGCTTTAAAAATTGAAGAAAGAACTGAGACTCTACAACTGTAGTGTTTCCCACCCGTCCTCCTCTAACCTAGTTAATAAGGTAAGATTCATTCTAAACTTCCTCTGTTGAATATAAGTTTGTTATTAATTTTATAGCAACTTGAACTAAGCTTTCTACTTTAGTACTGAGTGGGTGTTCAAATAAATTGGGTATGGATGCTAGGGCAGTTGCTTGCTCCTCCTGCAGAATGTGGCAGGTGGGAGACATGGCATACATCTCCGCTGGCTACATCTGCGGGGAGTGCACCCAACTTCAGCTCTTTGAAAACCGTGTTAGGGAACTGGAGCTGGAGCTGGATGAACTACGGATCATTCGGGAGGCTGAGGAGGTAATTGAGAGGAGTTACTGGGAGTTGGTCACTCCTAAGGCTCAGGACAAGGATAGATGGGTTACAGTTAGAGGGAGGAAAGGGGACAGACAGACAGTGCAGAGATCCTCTGTGGACATTCCCCTCAGCAATAAGTATACCGTTTTGGATACTGCTGGTGGGGATGACCTACCAGAGGAAAGCCACAGCAGTCATTTCTCTGGCACTGAGCCTGACACTGTGGCAAAGAAAGGAAGGGGGCAGAATAGAAAAGTACTCGTGGTAGGGGACTCGATAGTTAGGGGAATTAACAGAAGATTTAGTGGTCAGGATCGGGATTCCCGGAAGGTATGCTGCCTTCCTGGTGCCAGGGTCCGGGACGTCTCCGATCGGGTGTCTAAGGTTCCAAAAGGGGAGGGCGAACAGCCAGAAGTCGTGTTACATATTGGCACTAATGATATAGCCAGGAAAAGGATCGAGGATATAAAAAGTGATTTCAGGGAGTGAGGATGGAAGCTGCAAAGCAGGACAAACAGAGTAGTGTTCTCTAGTTTACGACCACAGCCACGAGATAGCGAGGCGAGGAACAGGGAGTGGGCACAGCTTAACACGTGGCTGAGCAGCTGGTGTAGGAGGGAGGGCTTCAGGTTTGTAGATAATTGGGATGCCTTCTGGGGAAGGTGGGACGGGTTGCATCTGAACTGGAAGGGGACCAATGTCCTGGATGGAAGGTTTGCTCGAGTAGTTCGAGAAGGTTTAAACTAGTGTGACAGGGGGTGGGAACCTGAACTGTATACTGGAGGTGAGAGTTGATGCAGATGATGCAATAGCAAGAGGTAGACCAGCTAGTGGGAGGGAACCAAGGGATCAGTTAAAGTGTGTTTGCTTTAACGCAAGGAGTATCAGGAATAAAAGTGATGAACTTAGAGCATGGATCAGTACCTGGTACTATGATGTTGTGGCCATAACAGAGACATGGGTTCCTCAGGGGCAGGAATGGTTGCTGGATGTTCCAGGGTTTAGAGCATTTAAAAAGAATGGGGGGGGGGGGAAGAAGAGGAGGGGGTGTAGCACTACTAATCAGAGAGGGTATCACAGATACAGAAGCTTCCATTGTCGAGGAAGATCTGCCTTCCGAGTCAGTATGGGTGGAAATTAGGAACAGCAAGGGAGCAGTCACCTCGTTAGGAGTTTACTACAGGCCCCCCAATAGCAGCAGGGAGATGGAAGAAAGCAGAGGTCGGCAGATTTTGGAAAAGTGTGGACGTAGTAGGGTTGTTGTAATGGTTTCCTAACTCAGTACATTGACGGGCCAATGAGGGGAGAGGCCATTCTCGACTTGGTGCTCGGAAACGAGCCGGGGCAGGTATCAGATCTTGTGGTGGGAGAGCATTTTGGTGATAGTGACCACAACTGCCTCACATTCTACATAGCTATGGAGAAGGAGAGAATTAGGCAAAATGGGAGGATATTTAATTGGGGAAGAGGAAACTATGATGCGATTAGACATGAGTTAGGAAGCATGGATTGGGAGCAATTGTTCTATGGTAAAGGCACTATGGACATGTGGAGACTGTTTAAGGAACAGTTGTTGCAAGTAATGAATAAATATGTCCCTCTGAGACAGGCAAGAAATGGTAAGATAAAGGAACCTTGGATGACAAGAGCGGTGGAGCTTCTCGTCAAAAGGAAAAAGGTAGCTTACATAAGGTGGCGGAAGCTGGGGTCAAGCTCAGCTCTAGAGGATTACAGGCAGGCGAGGAAGGAGCTCAAAAATGGTATGAGGAGAGGCAGGAGGGGGCACGAGAAAGGCTTGGCAGAACGGATTAGGGAGAACACAAATGCATTTTACACTTATGTGAGGAATAAGAGAATGGTCAAAGAAAGAGTAGGGCCGATCAGGGATAGCATAAGGAATTTGTGTGTGGAGTCTGAGGAGGTAGGGGAAGCCCTAAATGAGTTTTTTGCTTCTGTCTTTACGAAAGAAACCAACTTTGTAGTAAATGAAACCTTTGAAGAGCAGGTGTGCATGCTGGAATGGATAGAGATAGAGGAAGCTCATGTGCTGAAAATTTTGTCAAACATTAAGATTGACAAGTCGCCAGACCCGGACCAGATTTGTCCTCGGCTGCTTTGGGAAACGAGAAATGCAATTGCTTCGCCACTTGCGAAGATCTTTGCACCCTCGCTCTCCACTGGAGTCATACCTGAAGACTGGAGAGAGGCAAATGTAATTCCTCACTTCAAGAAAGGAAATAGGGAAATTCCCGGCAATTACAGACCAGTAAGTCTCACGTCTGTCGTCTGCAAGGTGTTAGAAAGGATTCTGTGTGATAGGATTTATGACCATCTGGAAAAGCATGGCTTTATTAAATGCAGTCAACACGGCTTTGTGAGGGGCAGGTCATGCCTCACAAACCTGATCGAGTTCTTTGAGGATGTGACTAGAAAAGTTG
The DNA here is from genome assembly GCF_037043375.1 of Chiloscyllium plagiosum. NCBI lineage: Eukaryota > Metazoa > Chordata > Chondrichthyes > Orectolobiformes > Hemiscylliidae > Chiloscyllium > Chiloscyllium plagiosum. The sequence goes on along the minus strand of NW_028270147.1, from coordinate 46,875,504 downwards.
ATGAGGGTTGAGCTGTGATGTAGTGTATATGGACTTCGGCAAGGCATTTGATAAGGTTCCCCATGGTAGGCTCATTCAGAAGGTCAGGAGGAATGGGATACAGGGGAACTTAACTGTCTGGATACAGAATTGGCTGCCCAACAGAAGACAGAGAGTGGTAGTAGAAGGAAAATATTCTGCCTGGAAGTCTGTGGTGAGTGGTGTTCCACAGGGCTCTGTCCTTGGGCCTCTACTGTTTGTAATTTTTATTAATGACTTGGATGAGGGGATTGAAGGATGGGTCAGCAAGTTTGCAGACAACACAACGATTGGAGGTGTCGTTGACAGTATAGAGGGCTGTTGTAGGCTGCAGTGGGACATTGACAGGATGCAGAAATGGGCTGAGAGGTGGCAGATGGAGTTCAACCTGCATAAATGCGAGGTGATGCATTTTGGAATGTTGAATTTGAAAACTAAGTACATGATTAAGGATAGGATTCTTGGCAGTGTGGAGGAACAGAGGGATCTTGGTGTGCAGGTACATAGATCCCTTAAAATGGCCACCCACGTGGACAGGGTTGTTAAGAAAGCATATGGTGTTTTGGCTTTCATTAACAGGGGGATTGAGTTTAAGAGAGTCGTGAGATCTTGTTGCAGCTCGAGAAAACTTTGGTTAGACCGCACTTGGAATACTACTTCCAGTTCTGGTCGCCCTATTATAGGAAAGATGTGGATGCTTTGGAGAGGGTTCAGAGGAGGTTTACCAGGATGCTGCCTGGACTGGAGGGCTTATCTTACACCCTCAGTCAACTGAGCTCGGACTTTTTTCATTGGAGAAAAGGAGGAGGAGAGGGGACCTAATTGAGGTATACAAGATAATGAAAGGCATAGATAGAGTCGATAGCCAGAGACTATTTCCCAGGGCAGAAATTACTAACACGAGGGGTCATAGTTTTAAGCTGGTTGGAGGAAAGTATAGAGGGGATGTCAGAGGCGGGTTCTTTACACAAAGAGTTGTGAGAGCATGGAATACGTTGCCAGCAGCAGTTGTGGAAGCAAGGTCATTGGGGACATTTATGGTCACAGAAATTTGAGGGTGCATACATGAGGATCAGTGGTTGGCACAACATTGTGGGCTGAAGGGCCTGTTCTGTGCTGTACTGTTTTATGTTCTAAATAAAAGAGACGTAGGACCAGGCAATGCATTGTACCTGCATAATGTGGAAACTGGAGGACCCCATTGTGGTTCATTGTGACCATATCTGTAGCAAGTGGTGGTTGCTTGAGGAACTCCAACTCAGAGGTAATGTGCTGGAGTCTGAGCTTCAAACATTGCGACACATCAGCACAGGGGAGAGAGTAACCTGAACGTTGTGCTTCAGGAGACAGTCACATCACTTCAATTAACTACCTCAAATTCAGTCAGTGGTCAGGGACTGGGGGATGTGACTATGAACAAGGCAGGTAAATGGATCCAGGAGGTAGTGCTGAAGGAGCCTCAGCCCTTGAGCTTGTTTAACAGGTTTAAATTCTTACGCCCTGCAGGATAGAGCAGGGATTTGGGGGTGGAGAATGGTGGTTGTGGTCCCAAAGGTCACATTGCCTGCGTACTGTCAAAGCTCAGAATCTCTCATCTTGGCTGCAGAGGAACTTGGAGTGGGAGGGGTATGGTCCTGAAAGGGAGAAGCTGGAATGAGATGTAACAGTATTACAATTAAGTAAAAGGTGACTGCAAAGACATGAGGGAGGACTTAGCCAGAATTGACTGGAAAGATAGCCTAGCAGGGAAGACAGTGAAGCAGCACAGGCAGAAGTTTCTGGGATTAATTCAGGAGGCAGAGCAGAAACCTATCCCAAGGAAGAAGAAATGTACTAAGGGGAGGACAAAACAGCTATGGCTGACAAGGCAAGTCAAGGACAGCATTAAAGCAAAATAAAAAAAAATACAATGTGGTGAAGATTATTGGGAAACCAGAGGATTAGCAAGCCTTTAAAACAAAGGCAGAGGATAACCAAAAAAACAAAAATGGAGGAGAAAATGAAATAGGAGACTAACCAGCTAGTAAAATAAAAGAGAATTGCAAGATTTTTTTTGACATATTAAAGGTTTCAGAGAGAGGCAGAGTGGATATTAGACTGCAGGAAAATAAGGCTGGAGAAGTGGTAATGAGAACAAAGAAATGGTGGAGGAACTGAAGAGGTACTTTGCATCAGTTTTCACAGTGGAAGACACCAGCAGCAAACCAGAACTTCAGGAGTCAAGGGGCAGAGGTGAGTTAGTTGCCATCATTCAGGACAAGGTGCTGGGGAAGCTGAAAGGTCTGAAGGGGCACAAATCACCGAGACCAGTTGGATTATACCCTATAGTTCTGAAGGAGATAACTGGAGATTGTACAGGCATTGGTGGTGATCTTTCAGGAATCACTGAAGTCAGGGAGGATCCTAGAGGACTGGAAAATGGCTAATTTGGCATTCCTGTTTAAAAAGGGATGGAGGCAGAAGGAAGGAAACTACTGGCTGGTTAGCCTAAATCTTGGTTGGAGCTAACATTTTAGAGTCCATTATTAAGAATGAGATTGCAAAGTTCTTGGAAGTGCATGATAAAAGAGCACTGAGTGAGCACAGCTTCAAGAGGAGGAGGTCATATCTGACAAATCTGTTCAAAGTTTTTCAGGTGGTAATGAGCAAGTTAGACAAAGAGAGCCAATGGATGTTATCTATTTGGATTTTCAGAAGACCTTGGATAAAGGGCTGCACAGGAGGCTGCTAAATAAGACAACATCCCATGATGTTAGGGGATGAACAGTTTGTCATATGAAGGGCACTTGAGGGCTCTGGACCTGTGCTCGAAGTAGTTTAGAAGGGTGAGGAGGATCTGATGAAAACTTAGAGAATATTGAGAGGCTTGGATAGTGTGGATGTGGAGAAGATGTTTCAACTGGTTGGAGAGAATAGAACTGGAGGGTTCAGCCTCAGAGTGAAGGGATGACCCTTTAGGATGGAGACAAGAAAGAATATTTCAGCCAGAAGGTGACTGCTCTGTGGAACTCATTTCTGCAGAAGGCCGTTAAGGCCAAGTCATAGAGTGTATTCAAGACAGAGATAGATGGGTTCTCAGTTAGTAAGGGGATCAAGGGTGACAGGGTGAAGGCAGGAGAATGGGGTTGAGAAACACATCAACTATGATTAAACAGCAAAGCAGACTGCTGGGCAAAAAAAGACCTTCTTCTGCTCCTATATCTTATGGTCTTACATGTCCCAACTTAGTCAGGAATACATGACATACAACATCGGAAACATGTTTTTATCTAAAGATCTGCCACTTTATTATGAAACTTCACACTGTGTTGCCAAGATCTGAAACATATAAAATGGTGTACAAGAAAAGATACTCTGGTTCATCTTGCCTGTCTTGTACAATTGCTAAAAGTCACACAACACCAGGTTATAGTCCAACAGGTTTAATTGGAAGCACACTAGCTTTCGGAGCATTGTACAATTGTTAATTGCTACTCACCAGAGCTACGCAATTTATTGTGGAAAAAAAGAAAACATGTCAAATATTTGGGATAACAATCTGGAAAATTTATTTCCAATCCCATTAGGTAACCAAAATCATACCAGGTCATCAATGACAATGATTTTGACCTTTGGTCCAGCCAATAACAAGTCGAGCTTTCAATTGAAGTAATTAAGTGAATCAGCACTTAGCACACAAGTAGGCAATCTTGCCACAAAAAAAGTATTATTATCTGACCCAATCCTGTCTTTGCTTAGAACCTAAGAACTGGATGCAGGAGTAGGCCATCTGGCCCTTCCAGCCCGCTCTGCCATTCAATACGATCACTGCTGATTTTTTTGTGGCCTCAGCTCCATTTACCTGCCCTCTCTCCATCACCCTTAATTCCTTTACTGTTCAAAAAAGTATCTATCTTAGCTTTAAAAACATGTACTGAGGAAGCCTCAACTACTTCATCGGGCAGGGTATTCCATAGATTCACAAACCTCTGGGTGAAGAAGTTCCTTCTCAATTCAGTCCTAAA